>NW_022111372.1:2715097-2742484 GCF_000313985.2 Echinops telfairi
TTTACACAATTGATGTGTGTATGGATTGGGATAACAGTTGTATGAGCCCCTAATAAAATGTTTAAAAAAAAAAGAAAAAAAAGAAACCCTAGCTGGGCCATCCATTT
The DNA here is from genome assembly GCF_000313985.2 of Echinops telfairi. NCBI lineage: Eukaryota > Metazoa > Chordata > Mammalia > Afrosoricida > Tenrecidae > Echinops > Echinops telfairi. Next base: position 2,715,205 of record NW_022111372.1, read on the forward strand.
ATGACCGAGAAAGTAACATTTTGCATGCATTCCATGTAGAGCACCCACTGCAATTGAGTTGATTCCATCTCATAGTGACCCTATATAAGATGTTTGAGGAACAGATAGTCTCTGTCATCTCTATGGGAACAGATAGCCTCATCTTTCTCCTATGAAGCAGCTGGTGGATTTGAACCTCTGACCTTCAGTTAGGGGTCCAATGCTTGTCTGATAGCACCAATAAGGCTCAATAACTCATAAATACAATTTATATAATGTTCTGAAAAATTTTGATTTCAGGATTAGATTTCATAATTAAATATTTATTTTAATGTTGCATTTAACCCTTTCAGATAAAACAAAATAGGAACTTTCCTTTATTTCAAGTGGAATAAATTTGGGTTAATTCTGATTTTGTGAAGAGTGCTACTTCATGAGTAATCAGGCATCTGCTATATTCTTATAGTAGTGAAAATATTCCTATTATAAGTTTTGGCATTATATACTGATATTTTATTTCTACTTTGTATTTTAAAATATACTGAAAAATGTATTTGTGATAGATCATAGGTATTTGTATCATAGCATTCATTTGTATTTTCTTCTGTGTTTTAAGTAGAATTGTTTAAATCCTTAGAAAGGTATTCTGTTTTGATATTGCCTTTTCCCCATATAATTCTTGATATCGTGTTAATTTTTAAAATATGACTTGCAGAGGAATTTAACAAAGAAACTGGGCAGGCCCTTATTGGAATAGAAACATTACCACCAGACTTAAGAGACTTTGTTGAGGAAGATAACCAAAGATTTGAAAAAGAATTAGAAGAATGGGATGCACAACTTGCCCAGAAAGCACTGCAGGACAAGCTCTTAGCGTCGCAGAAGCTGAGGGAGTCGGAGTCTTCTGTGACGACAGGTTAGTCCACTTTTATTAAACTATGTTGAATTATCTGGTTTTTCTTGGTGTTTTATTATGTGAGCATAAGTCCCCCCAGTATTTGCTACTAGGATTCCAGTTTGTAATGCCTGGGTTTATTCCAAACTAGACCTGTTTAAAACTGTCTCTGGGATCAGGGGATGTCTACAGGGAAGTTATCTCAGCAATATACTTATCTTAGTCAGATCAAAATAGTGGCTTCTGAGATCTGCTGGGCTGCTTCAATCTCAGGCAAAATGTTTAGCAATTGTTCTTTGCAGATTCCAAAAGGTTCCTCTTGAGTGATTACCTTGGAGGGCACAGGATGATCATGGGGGTCATGTTGAAAATTTAAGAAAAGTGAAATAGCTTGGTGAAGAAAAGACCAGGAAAGTTGCACTGAGGGGTCCCCCCCCGCCCCGCCGCCCATCACACAACACACCTGTTTATTCTTAATTACAGAAAGAATTACTTAATTATAAGAACTCATTTGGAAACCTTACCCAATCCTTCCTATAGGTCTGGTGTTGCCCCTTCATACTTTTTTTTTGTTCCCACAACTCAAAGAACATTGAAAAGGAACACAATATGAGTCCTTAAGGATGGTAAAACTGCGGTTATGATGTTTAAATCAGAGTACAGAATTCTTCTGGGGTTAGAGAGATGAAAACTCTCAACATACCTAAAAACTTACTGAAAATTTTCTTAGTTGAGTGTAGTATTAAATTAAAAGTGATGCGGAGGTGGGTAGGGTGCCAGCCCCACCCGCTGCTTGAACTCACTGGTTCAGTAATACTACTTCTGGGTTCAGTAATGCACAATTGTATGGTTGAGATATATAAATATTATATTAAAGTCATCGAGAGCATGAGAGATAATACAGTAATACAGTCAGACATATTACATGGTAGCATTGCTCACCTCCGCCCCGCTTGGTGGTCCTCGTGGGGGAACCCGGCTGCCAGAGCAGGAGCCGCCTCCCTCGCGGGAGCTGCCCTCTTGTCCACCGCCCTCATGGGAGCAGCCCTCACGGGAAGCAACCCTCCTTCCTTAGCCGCCCTCTGCCAGCCACCTTTGGCCAACCACCTTATTTATTGCTAACCATGCATCATATTACTTTAGGGGGATCTGATTACAGAGTCATACATCACAGAAAGGGGCAATACAATTCATTCTAGAACAAGTTTGATCACTCTGGTGTCTCATATAATAAAACAGACAACTACTATTCTGGGAGGCATGCAAGTCCCCTGATAGCAGACAATAACCTAAGTCACAGGGAGGGGTAGCAACATAGGCAATACAATCAATAGGAGGGGGATGACCTAGGGGTGTGCCTGTATTTGTTATGGGATAAACAGTGGTGTCTGCTTGATCTAGATAGCTGATACTAACCTTGGTCATCCTTGGGCGGGTTTGCCCTCTCTGGTATCTCCTGCAAGTAGACAGACCACCACTATCCTTATCAGAAGGGAGTGGGTCTTATTTAGGGTGAGTCAGACTAATAGTCTAGCCACTATAGATGGCTGGTGTTAAGGAGAATAACCTCTCACCTATTTTCGCTGCCTAATGAACAGTTATTCTCAAGCTGAGTCTGACATATATTTTGGGGAGACAACTTAAGAGAAATCCTTCTGTTCCTCACAGTTGAGAAGTGTGTAGACCTCAGTGTCCAAAATAAAAGGTTGACATTTGGGGAGTGGTGTGTTTTCAAAAAGTTTCTATGGTTTTATAGCAGTGCTTTTGGATTTATGCTCATAAAAAGATTTCTCACTGGGAAAAAAAACCCCAACACTTAAAAACTATTTTAAGAATGGAGAAGCAGTAATTATCATCTGGAATTCTACCAATTATCGATAGCCATCGTGACAGTTTAACCCTTTTGCCAGAAGCTACGTACGCATGCGTGCTTTGATCAAGACAAATTAGTGGAGTCCACCTATCCTACCCTGGCTTGTCTTGACCAGAAGCAGAAGCTGCCATAGGACAACACAAAATCCACTGTGCCTTTTGACTCTTTCAAAAGTCTTAAAATTAAAAACAAATAAACCAAAACTTGAAATATGATACATTTCAAGAAAATACATAGAAATATAAATAATTAATCAAATTAATAAAATATTCTGATCATTAGTGATAGAAACAGTAATGTATTCAGAGCAAATACTATTGAAAATGAATAATATGTGTTGTAGCAGAATTAAAAGTAAAATACATTTGACCTTTTTATTTTCCACTAGAACACTTTTCATTGCCACTGCCACTAAATTAAGAATATATTTTAAAGGTTATATATTTCTGGCTACAGAAGAAGTTCTGTTTCCTTAATTTTTATGAGCTAAATTAAACTTGGATATTTTCCTCAAAAGTGTTGATGTCACTTCAAACAACAAAGCAAAACAAGCAAAAAAAGAAAAAAAGAAACCCTTAACGCTGAGTAGATCTGTTTTAATAACCTTGTTATAATGCCTTCACTGTGTTGTTTTTAAGAAATATTTCAGATTTTGTTGTTTTATTTAAGCTTGTATAGTGATTCTCAAGCAGCATTCTTTCAGTGGGTTTCGACATCATCAAGAGAAGGCGAGGAAGCGTTGTTTCTGCAATAGAAGATTTGTGGTACCACAATAGAATACTGCTGAGTGATGCAGGCATGTGTAGATTGATTATTCCAGAGTTGCATTTTCTTTTCAGATAGCTTGAATACTTGAGTCTGTTATTGATGGTAAGAAGCAAATGATTCAGATTTTTAAAAATATGTCAGCAAACTTACCAATCTTTTCATACTTAAGAGTTATACAGGTGTTTTATTGGCATTTTACTGGAGTATTCTAAACCACCATTGTCATCTCTGGTGAGCTCTACCATTTCCTAGGACCACATTTTCTACCTATATACCAAGGGGCCCACCATATAAAACAGATGGGACTGTCTGAGTTAACAAAAAAGTTTGATTCCAATGACTGTTCCCCCAGGTGTGGAAATGAAATGGCTCAGTTGGCATCAAGAGATTTCTGAGATCCTCCATAGTTTATTGTTAGCTGCCGGCAAGTCAATTTGCAACTCTGAGCAAGCCCACATGACCGGAGAGAAATGTCTGCTAGTGTTTCCGAAGCTGTGAGCTGTATGAAAAGCACTCCCATACACTTACTGCCTGTTCGCTGAGCAGTCAGATGCTGAGATGTTGCACCGTCAGGGCTCATTCACCACAGTAGTTGTACTACAAAGGGACTTCAAAAGGCTCATGGAAAATTGAAATTTAAAAATTATGGATATTTTTAATGAACATTTTAGGCCCCCTCATGATGTTTTCTTTTATTGTTTTTTTCCTCCCCACCAATTCCATTTACTTATAATTTTATCCATTGTCTTAGAGGGAGATCCTTCTTCCCAAACCATTCCCACAGCTCCTTCAAGATGACACTCCTAAGGTTTTCTTCCCTGAACTTTCACGTACTCCATTTGCATTTGGCTTTCTCATGCTACTGTTAATGGGAGGAAGATATTATATAATTAGTGTAAATAGTGGTACTGAGACATAGGTCAGTCCTCCATTCATAGGGTTTTTTTTGATTCATCCATATTTTGTGGTATCAAACTATTCAATTCTATGGAGTCTTCTCTTTTCCCTGTCTGTTTCTCATAAATTCTATAAACTATTTGTTCCTACTAATTCAAACTGATAATATATTCCCTATGAGTATTTCTATATGATAAAGATTTGTCAACCTTTCCCAGCCTTTTAATTTTATCTTGTCTCTTCTTGACCAATATCTTTTACTTCTGTCATGTTTTGATTGTAAACGTTAAATAATTTCAGTGTTTTGAAATTAATACTAAAAATAAATAGTATGTAGATATTTTATATATGAATTTCTATTGCCTTGGTAGCATATTGGGTTGGGACACATTGGGCTGGGATGTACAAGATCCACATTTCAAAACCACCAGCCTCCCCATGGGAGAAACATTAGGCTTTCTACTTCTATAAAGAGTTATAGTCTTGGAAACCCACAGGGCAGTAGTTTTATCCGATCTTAAAAGGGTCCCTATGAGTCAGCATGCACTCCCTGGCAGTATTTTTGAGTATTTAAAATGGGCATCCTTATACAGACACACTTCTGAAAGGAATCAGAATATTTAAAGACAAAAAAAGAAAATGCTTCATTCACATATCACTATTATGTTAATGATCCTTTTAGACTAGGTTTACTGTCCTTTGTTTATTGATATATGCTTTTTGTTTGATTAGTAGAAATAGAATTTATAAGGTATAAATGTAGGATGAATTTTGCTCTAAAGATTTTTATTTCTAACACTATATCATTGTTCATGTTAAGAAACTCGTCCTCTGTTGCAGGGGATTTAACAGATCACAACTGAAGAAGAGAAATGGCTACTGTTTATGGAATAATTTTATCATTGGTAGAAAATTTTATTTCAGTGCCCTCAGAATTTTCCCATTTCTTTTGCATTTTCAAAATAAGCAATTTGTCTAACTTGTTATAATACTTTTAGCATCTCAGAGAGAACTTGTATATAAATTTCTGGGGTGTTATGATCAGGGAAAAGTATAAAAAACAGAGGGAAACCTTGGCCTTAAAATCCATTAGAGTGATTTATCTTACCTTCTTGCAAATCTTCCTAATAAAGCCATAAGGCCAAAGCTGTTAAACTCCAATTTCTTCTGAGTAGTATACCAAATAAGAATATTATATTTATCAAATTAGTATTTTCCCCTATTTTGCTGACATGTGATCAAGAAATCTGGGTGCCATTCATAGAACCATTTCTTGTCTCCTGAAAGTAAAATAAGTATTAAGTAGTGGGAAATTATTAATTGGGCCATCTTGTGATATCTTCCTAGATTTTCTTTTACAAAGAAAACCTTACCTGGACATTTTTGTTTGACTCTCTAAATAGTAGATTTTTACTAAGGATTTGCCGTTCAAAATTACCCAGGAGAATTTTTCCTGAGTACAAGGGGTGTAACTCCATCTAAGATTGCCTATGATATAGTAGACTCAGAAATTCTTGGAGGAAGGGTCCAGAATATGCATTTTAAAATAGATGTACATAATTCTGAGGTATACCCTAGATCTAGGATATGTTAGTTATACAGAGACATTATCCTGATGAAAGAAGAGTTCTGCCTGGGATATTACTTTATTTGTATTCTTATCTTACTCCAAAAATACTCAAGGCCCTTGTTACCCCCCCCCAAAAAATCCTGAATTATCTCCTCTGGGTAGTAGGTAAGCATTTCTTATTTTCTGATTCAGCTTGCTTGTTTAGTGAACATGTATTTAATCTTTTGGTTTAACAAAGTGTGAAGCCAAAACGTACTATTTTGTGTATATATGTGCTCTGATATAGTTTGATATAATTTATCCAACATTACATGACTGTTAGCATTGTGAATTTCATCTAATGTGGGTTACTCCCCATTTCTATTTAACATTTAGGGGATCTTCCTTTTCTTATGGCATTGCTCATGAACCATCATTTGAAAAATATTCTCTTAAAATTAGTATTCTTACCATTTTAATAAGACTTTTCTCCTTTCCCAAAGTCTCAACAAATCCCTCTCGGGTATTTTGCAGCATATTCTTTGAGTTTTTCCTTGTCCTGGAAGACCCTGACCTCACCATCCATCTTAATGGATAACTTAGCAGGGTACAGGATTCTGGGGGAGGCGTTTTTTTTTCCTTCAGCTTTTGGAAGATGTTGCTCCATTCTCTCCTCCTCTTCCTGGTTTCTCCTGATAGATCTGAGCATATTCTTACTTGTGCTCCTTTGTATGTGATTGTCTTCCTTTCTCTTGCTGCTCGTAAAATTTTTTCTTTTTCCTCGAAGTTGGATATTTTTACTATTATATGTCTTGGCGTGTTCTTCTTGGGGTCTAGTCTAGCTGGGGTCCTTTCTGCTTCTTGTATGAGTACCTGGTTCTCCCTTGTTAGGGTGGGAAAGTTTTCTTCCAGGAATTCCTTTGCTATCTTGATTGTTGGCTTGTATGTTTTGTTGAGTTCAGGGAGACCGATACTACAAAGATTATTCCTCTTCATAGCATCTGTCATTGATCTCAAGCTATCTTCTGCTTCTTTAATTTTCCTATCTGACTGTCTATCTCGGTTGCTTAGTTCTCTTTGAGTGTCCTCGAGGTCGCTGATATGGTTCTCTGCTTCCTCAAGCCTAATCCTAAATTCTGTGACCTTGTGTGTGGCTTATGCTACCTCCTCTGTTAGCTCCTGCAGTTCCCTTTGGTGGGTGGACTTCATCCCCTCTATTGTGGACTTCATCTCCTCTATTATTGTATCCTTGTTCTGGGTTGCTTCCTTCAGCTCCTTTATTACTGCCAGTAGACTTCTGAAGATTTCCTTCTGTGGCAGATCTGTATCTGCTTTTTCTATGAGAGACGTTAGCTCTGCTACTATGTTTTGTCTCTCTGTTTTTTATTGTTGGGAGTGATGTGGTCTGTTGATTTTTCCTCGATCCTTTCATAGGCCCCATGTTTCTGGGAGGCCTGGGGGCCCTTATGTGTGTTACTGTTAGGGATTCTCTCAGGTGGTTGCCTTTGACCTACTTACTCTAAGGATGTGTCAGAATGCTGTGTAGGCAGACTTCCCCGTAGGCTTGGTGACTAGCAGTGGTGAGATGTTTCAGCGACTGGAGTGGGGGATGTGGCCTCTGTGAGTGCCTTTTGGCTGCTTTGACCTGGTTTATCAGGGTACCCTTGGCAGCCCCCCCTCTTTTTTTGTTATTTAGTATCAAAAAAGAAAAAGTTAAACATTTTAAAATACTAAAAAAAACCAAATTTTTTAAATTGGGGCGAGGAAAAAGAAAAAGAATGGAGAGGGAGGAGGAAGGAGAATCTAAAAGAGGAGAGAAGAGAAGTGATAATAGTGAGAGTAGGAAAAGAAAATAAAGAGATAGAAAGAATACCTATAGGAAAGGGGCAGAAGAGAAGTATTAGCAATAGTGAAAAAGGAGGAAGAAAAGAGTGAAGAATGTTTAGTATTAAAAAAGAAAAAGTTAAAAATTTTAAAATATTAAAAAAAAAAGTTTTTTTTAATTGGGGGAGGAAAAAGAAAAAGAATGGAGGGGGAGAGGGAAGGAGAAGCGATAAAAGAGGAAATGAGGCTTGATAACGTCCGTGAGGCTGGAGGGGTTCCAACTCTTCCTCCAGGAAGCGGGGTGTTGTACCCCCTTTATGTAGGGTTCCACAGATGCTGTGTGGGATTATTTGCAAAGGCCAGAACTCTGGCTTTCCCTAGTATGTCTGCCCTGAGCTGTACATAGCACCACAGCAGGGGTGGGGGGTGGGGTGTTCCCACAGCCTGGTCTAGGGCCCCAGGGCCGGCAGGGCCTCCACAGCTATGTGTAGAGTCACTGAAAGGGAAGCTGGGCTTATTGTCCTATCTAGGCTGCTGGTATTCTACTTCTAGTTCAGAGCCTTTTATTTTTATTTATTTATTTTTTATCCCCTTGGTCGGCTAGACTAAAATCAAGTTAATTTGTCTGCAGTTCAGTGCTACTTAAGACTGAGGCTTGGAACTGCGCGTCTTTGTTATGCAAAAAGCCTCCAGGCCCTGCAGCTGGAAATCCTCAGCTAGGTTAATTCACGTGCTGATTTATGTTAAGGACCCCAGCCCAGGTGCTGTTTGCCGCTGCTGGGGGAGGGCTGCAGTTTGAGTTATTAACCTACAAAATATATTTCACCTTCTTTTTTATTTTTATTTTTCAATACCTGTGATGTGCTCTGGATTGGCAGCTGTCAGGCTGGTCCCCAGAGGGGCAAATCCAGTTCATGGGGGGGGGGGCTGTTTGCGTCTCTGCAGATTGGAATTGGTTATGCTCCCTGAATTCCGCTTATTTTCTCCCACACCGCGGTCTACTTCAGGTAGTAATCTGCTTTTTCTTCTATTCTAAATCATGGCTACCCGCCCACGCCACTCCCCAGGCGGTGAGCACAGGGCGGCCAACAGCGCGGAGAGCTCCGCGTGGGGTTCTCTGTGGCCGTACTGTCCCTTCGAGGCGGCAGCCGGGAGAAACCGTGTCTGCGGCCGAGCCGCTGCTAACGCGGGCTCGCAGAAGCTAGAGCGTATCAAAGCGTTCTCGGTTTGCTTTGTGAGTGGAAATCGCACGCAAAAAAAGAGATTCAGGAGAGACCCTAATACCCTAGTTCTAATTTCTGGACGCCACCTCCCCGTTCCCTTCGCCTTACCTCCCAATTTTCTGGTCTGGCAGCAGGAGCTCTGGATGATGCGTCCTATCGGGTCCGGAACCAAAGAACTACTCAACAAATCCCTCTCATACAATCTCTGTATCAACTGTTATCTTCTTCATCCAAATACTAATTTATCCTTACTGCCAAATTTGTCATTTCCCTTGTTATATTCTTATAGTGCTTTGCATATGCTTTTCCTTCTGCCCAGTGCTTTCTCATCTGCAAGATAATCCTCTGCAAATCCTGCAAAATGCAGCTCAGTTGGCATATCTTCTAGAAAGTCTTTCTTAGCATGCACCGTCATCTGTCATGTGTATATTGAGTCCACAGTGCTTTTAGATTTGTAGTCTCAGAAATACAGCGTGCAGTTCTACCCTGTCCCTACAGGGTCACTCTGAACAGAAACTGCTTGATGACAGCGATTTTGATTTTTTTAATTGTTATTATAATTGAGTGGACATTTACTGAACATTTCTTAGAATAAGTGGTTTTATTTTTAAAATTTTAGTGTCTAGCTTCGTACTGATAATGGTACAGACTCGAGAAACATGTGAATGCAGTTGTAGTTGTTACGGCAGTCTCTCGGCGTTTGACATCCTTCTAGGTTTTAGGCAGAATCACTCTGCACTACTCGTCCCATTGCTGGGCTTAAGAATTCTTTGCCCTGGTGATTTACAGTGGATTTGATGAGATTCCACCGCCACACACCCCTCCCTGGAACTGTAAAGAAATGTCAGATCAAATAGGTTTTTTGTTGTTGTTTTTTTTTTTTTATGCTTATAGTTTCAGCAGGAGCTCTGGTGGTGGAGTGGTTATGCCTTGAACTGCAAGCCACACCATCTGCAGTTCAAAAGCACCAGCCAGTCCACGGGAGAAAGACTGAGCTTTTTCCTCCCATAAAGAGTTACAGTCTGTGAAACTCACAGTGGCAGTTCTGTTCTGTCCTACAGGGTTGCATTGACTGGATGGCAGTGAGTTTGTTTGCTTTGATAGCTTTAGGCTCAAGAATTCCCAGTGACAACAGTGGGTTACACATTGGGCTGCTAACCAGAGAGGTCAGTAGTTTGAAACCTCCAGCTCCTCCACAGGAGGAAGATGAGGCTATTGACTCCTGTAAATATTTTGTTTCAGGAACCTACAATGGAGTTCTACCCTGTCCTATAAGATCATTGAGTCCCAAACGAATGGTTTTTAATTTGAGCTTTATGTTCACATCCTAAAATCACTCTGACATTTTCACTGTTATGGTGACGAGAAACATTATTCAAGCACCATTGTGTCTTGCCTATATTTCTCTCATCCCTTCATTCGCCTCTAGTTTTACTCTGCTCTCTAATTCAGTCTTCACAACCTAATAATAGCCAAAGGAAAAACCTAAAGTTGCCATGATATTTAAAATCTTTTGCACTTGTTGTTATACTCACATTTTCATGTGACTTCAAGGCCCTTAATGAGTTTATACTTACTTATATTGCCTCTTACCATGTCTCACCTACTGTACTGCGTGTGCTCTAGCCATTCTAGACTAGTATGCATCCTACCCAAGCTTGCTACCTGGGCTCTTCATTCTCCCAGCTGACAAAACGAGCTAGCCGTCCCTCAGCCTGAACATCTTGTATCCTATATTCCACAATCTAAATTCACTGCCACCACCAGTTTTATTCCTAGAATGCAGTATATCACAATTCATTATAATGGATATGAATATTTCGTAATGGATTTCTCCATAACTAACTACAAGCTTCATGGGGCAATGGCTGGCTATTTTTGTCACAACTGGATTTCCACTGTCTGGCATATCAATGCTTAATTTGCATTTGTTAGCTAAGTAAATGACTAGACGTGTACTTTAAAATTATACTAATATTTAATCACATTTAACTTTGAGAAATTTTTAGAACTACTAGAATAATGGATAGGATAAGAGTAGTCCTATCATGTACCACCAGGTAGCTGAACAAGGACCTACTTAACCAATTCCAGTAGCATCATAGAAGATTTTAGTGTACTTTATTATTCCTCATAAGCATTTATACATGATGTATCAATCAATTTTTTCAATTAAGTTTTTATATGTCTGTTCTGTGCCACTTACTGAAGAATCAGGATCCTCGGCCTGGAGTTTCTTGTAGTCTAACAGATGACATGCCTTTATCCCAGTACTTAAACAGTAATTATGTTTTCATTGTGCTACCTGCTGTGGAAAAGAACTAAGTTACTCTAGAGTGCTGCTCTCATCTTGAGTGGCTTTTCTGCATAGAGGACAGTTAGTAATATCTAGCGACACCTTGGAGAGATGATGGAGAGCCGGTAGTACTACTGTCGTCTAGTGGGTGGGTGCTGGAGGACAGCCCCCCACAACAAAGCATTATTCAATTCAAAACGTCAGTAGTGCTGAAGCTGAGAAACTGTCCTCTAGCTTTATCACTAGGGAGCTTAGTCTGCAGTAGTCAGAAGTACTTCATAGGGAAGTGGCACTGTAAGAGAACAAGCAGAAGTTACTTATTGGAGTGAGAGGTCGTAGGTTAGAATATAGACAGAAGAAAAGTACGTGGAAGGATTTGAAGGGCACATCCACATTTGGCGTATTAGTAAAGCCCCAAACAAAAAATATACATGCCTGCATGTGTCCCTTTGTGCAAAGGATGAATGGCACAAAAGGATTTTAGTGAGATAGGCAGACATCTACTAAGCAGAGGTTCTCAACCTGTGGGCCGCGGCCCCTTGGAGGGGGTATGTGTTGAAAGACCCTTTCACAGGGGTCACCTAAGACCATCAGAAAATACATTATGATTTACATTATGATTCATAACAGTAGCAAAGTTACAGTTAAGAAGTAACGGAATAATTTTATGGTTGTAGGTCACCACGACATAAGGGAACTGTGTTACAGGGTCACGGCATCAGGAAGGTTGAGACCCACTGCACTAATGTGAAGCTCTGCAGGTCATGAACTATTTTGAAGTTGTCTATAAAATGAACTTTATAATGAATACATTGTTGGCCTTTCAGAGTACATTATTAATTAAATGAGTCAGTTTTAGTGGACAGGTTGAGTTGTAAAAAAGGATAAGTTAAAGCATTGCTAAAAAATCATAAAAAGTATTATATACAAATATTAAAATGTGTAGTTGTTTTTCAGCATAGCCTCCACTAGCTCTGCATGCTTTTGAAGCTTTTCTATATCTCTGTAACCTGTTACTAAAGAATTCATAGCTCTTTGATTTTAAATTATATCAAAATATGTTCCTTTAAAATGTTCTTTGAGTTTGGGGGACAAAAATAGTCCAGGCTAGGAGGGCAAGATCAGGTCTGTAGAAGGGATTATTAAGTAAGATTTTCCAATAAAATTCTCACAAAAGCCTTGCTACCTGCAGATTCAGTATTACAGGGGGGGGGGGGGGGGGCGGTGGGTGAAATCCTTATCGCAATTCTCCTCACTGATGTCCTCGTGAATGCAGTTTTCAGTTTTATTTTTCCTACCATTTAGTGATGAAGGCCATAGTTTCCTGTTTTCACCAGTTTATATCAGACTAGTCATCCTGGCCTTTTTGTTGTTATGATTTTGAGCTTTGTTCCACATTTTTCTCCCATTCTATGCATGATTCTGTTGTGATCCCATTTAGATTGGTTAACAGTTACCATCTAGTTCTTCTGGTTTCAAGGTGTTAAAACTTTTTCATCATAAGCCCCATGCTCATCCTGTGCTCTTTAAGAAAGTTTTAAAAGTTACTCCTGTGGGGTCCCTAAACCCTCACTATAACCTTCTAAATTGATCTCTCTGCTTTGAATCTAAGTCACCTGCAGGTCTCAGAAGCCAGTGGTTTGTTTGGACCTTGTTTTAAAAGGCACCCAAAGGAAACTCTAAGAATAATGTACATTGAAAGTGCACATCAGGATCTATCCTCTGATAATTATTTTGAAGATTATTTTAATTTAAACAGTAGAGTAAAATGGGTTGTTATGTAAATCAGAATGAATAGAAATAAGGAATATAGATTCATCTTAGTATAGACTCTCATTGGTTTGTATTAGCTACACAATTGACTCTTTTCTCATGAAGCACAAACAGGAGAAGCAGACTATCTAGAGCAGCCATCACGAAGTGATTTCTCAAAGCACTTGAAAGAAGAAACGGTTCGAGTAATTACCACGGCATCACATGAGCATGAAGACAAAAGCCCTGAAACAGTTTTGCAATTGGTAAGAACTTTTCTTTTAGCTTTTTGAACACAACCATGTTGACAGCATGTCCTAGCAATGTACCGGGGGGTGAAGAGGAGTGTCATAGCGAGTGATCTGCCTACGAGTCAGAGACGTAGGGTCAAGTGACAGTGGACCAGCCACCTAAACCCAAGGCGATGGCTTTCTAAACAGGACAGAGGGCTTAGTCTTCCTCTTAGTGGCTTATGATAAGTCATAAGTGCATTGACCATTAGATTTTGAAACTTTGAAAGAATATTATCAAATTTATCAGGATTCCACTCTTTCTAACACTCTCTCCAGTTAAAGTTTTATTACATTAGAGGAATTAGGAATTTAAAGTTTTAAATTCAATGAATTTGACATTTGACAACAAAATTACTATGTGCTCTAGGTTGAGAATAATACAGGATCTGTATGATCTTATGATCTTACCAAAGCTGTTTTATACATATTTCAATGGGGTGCCCTGTATAAAAACGAGCATTCTCATCTTAATATACTGTACTTCTCAGGTATGTCTTTCTATAGCATTGAATTAAATTGAGCACATTCAAATTGTAATATTATTGATATATCATACAAAAAATATGTATTTCAAGAACTTAGAACTACAGAAGAATATGCCATAGTTGTTTGTCTTTTTTTTTCCATCTGCACAAGCAGTCAATCCTAATGTTGGTTTCATGACAGTTAATTTAAGTATTTGAATTTTCCCCTGTTAGAAAACTAGAAAGAAAAGTATATCTCAAAATTTTAGGTTGCTGAATTTTATGCTATCCAAGTGACTTTAGCATGTAAATTTCAATGAGGTCTTTTAACACAGTAAGATTTTCATTATCCAAAAATTTCAATAACTAGATTATTTTTGTTCATGATGCTGATGAACTATTAATCAGAAGTTAAGTTTTTAATTTATATTGGGACGTTTTGGAACATATATTAATACATAATCTTATCAAAGCAAACAAAATAACTGCCAATAATAGATTACTGCCATTAGATTTATTATACTGAGATTCCCAACATGTCTTAAAGACTTCAAGTGAGCTCTGATGAACATCTCTTGGCGCTAAAGCATTTCATGGCGCATGTTTCCTTTAATGAATCTGTGGTATCTGTTTCTTGGGCGATGGCAGAAGAGGGAAACGCTCAGACAAGAGGAGGAGCAGAGTGGTATGTAGGTTTAAGAGAAACATTTTTGCTTGATATCAGAACATTTTTCCAGGGCCCGTGCCAATTGGGATTTTATTTGTTAGAGCTTACATTGGGTCACTAAGCTGGAATCGACGGTGGCAGTGAGTGTGATGTTAGCGAGTTTTTACAGTTTACGTCATAGCTAGAACATCCATTCAAATCCAATCAGAAGAAATACAAAAACAAAACATTATAGAATTATACTGTGTATACTCGAGTATAAGCCGACCCAAATATATGCCGAGGCATCTAATTCTACCACAAAACTGCATTAAAAATGTGCTGAAAAACTCGGCTTATACTCGAGTATAGTATACGTTTCCTACTTATATATGATTTAAATTCCCAGAAATTAGCACTTAAATTTTGATTCCTTAGTTCCTTTTTTATGAATGTTGTCTTGTAAACTACCAACCAACTTTCACTCACACAGGAAAGTAAGAGGCTAAGGAGAGAATATGACACGTGTTTTTCTCATTTGTTTGCCTTTTAAATGGTGCCCAAGGTTGGTCCTATAGTCTATATAAATCTGCAGAATATATACAGATGTACTAATATCATATCTTTGTCACAAGAGGCTTGTGATTCTTGGTTCATGGCCAAGTGATTAAAAAAAAATCAAAACCTGTTGAGTTGATTCCAAGTCATAGCAACCCTATAGGACTGAATAGAACTGTGCATAGGGTTTTCCAGGCTATCTGCATCTGTACAGAGGTCACGTCCCTCCACGTGGAACAGCTAGTGGGCTAAAACTGCTGACCTTTCAGTTTGCAGCTGAGTGCTTAACCAATGCACCAGCAGGGCTCCTGGTCAGTTGTTTAGGATCACAGTAATCACCTGTGTTTGGCTTTTCTCATTCAATCCTATAGCATAAATAGATCCTTAATTGTGTAGGCTGAAAACATCTTTAGACTGAATCAGATGGCTCTGAGTTTTCAAAAGAACCTGGGTGTAGTTGTTAGTTCTTTTCCTTTACTTAAACCTTAACTATCTTAGGAATATAATGTTATTAAGTTCCAACTATAGTATAAGAACGTCCTGGAAAGCTTAGAATTGGAGAGATTTTCCAAATGTTTTAATAGTCTGAACTTTGAAAGAATGTCATCAGTATTTGAAAAATTCAGAAAAGTAGACCTCAGGAAAGAATACACATTTTCACTGTCAAACATAATCATTGTTAATATGTTGGTATGTGTTCTTTGCTTTTATTTGTATACACAAGTTTTGGATTTATTTTCCATAATTGGCTTATTAAATATGCAATGTTATAACTTGCCTTCTCTTTTTGACTCACCTAACCTTATCACTGTATCTTCCTGTTATTCATATTTTATAAAAAATAATTTAATGACTGAATATTATTCCATTGAGTGATTAAATTTTTATTTACTTACCTCTTCCCCTATTGCATATTTGTTTTTACTTTTATATTCTTATGATCTTTTTGAAATAAAAATTTTCATATTTCTGATTATTTCTTTAGAAATAATCCACCGTATTTGAGTAATTAAATTAAGGCTGTGGACATTTTTAAAGCTTTGGCCAAGGAACTATAGTTAAAAAGCTTCCTAACAACTCTGATGAGACCATTTATTTATTATTTTTAACTTGAATAGTTAAAATTTTACTAATTAATACATTATTTTGTATAACATTAACTGAAAATTTTGTTATAGCACTGAACAATCAATGTTAGTTTTTCATAAACTGTTTGCAAAGGGCCTGTCAGGAATAGAAAAAAAAATCAATATGCATATAGTAATATTTTCCTTTGTGAACTCCAAAAATATCACCCTTGAGTTCTTTGTGGGGAAAAAAAAAAAGTAGTAGTGGTTTAGGATTACCTTAACTTAATGAGAGGAGCCCTGGTCATGTTGCGGCTTATGAAACTGCTAACTTGCAAGGTCAGCAGTTTGAATCCCCCAGCCACTGCGCAGGAGAGGAGCAGTTTTGCCCTGTCCTGGAGTGTCTCCGTGAGGCAGAATTGGCTAGATAGCAGTGGGGATAACGAAACTGAATGAACGGATGCATGAAATGAATGTGATACCTCAGAGTTGTGCGCCAAGCTTTCCTTGTTCACGTGTCACCATGTGATCAGCATTGTATTGCTTACACTCTTCTTTAGTAACTGGATAGACTTGCAAAATATTCCCCTAAGGGCTCGCTCTGGCCCTTTTTGAAATGGAGAGATGGCTCTATCTTGGTTTTGAATAACTCAGGAAAAAGTTTCTAAATGCAGATTTGTTTTTTCAAAGGGAATAAATATGTTTTTGATTTTCTTTAAAGGATCAGTTTTTAAAATAATACTTTTCTTAGTTGCTACTTTAATTAGATAAATATATGTTTTCTGTTTCTAGCATGCTATTACTTTGGATTGATTTGCTAGTGAGTAATTCTTCACTAGAAAGTCAGGCAAATTCCTGAATTTACCTCAGAAACCTTTCTCTTATATGCTGGAGAACTTTAAAATTTCTAATTAAATTTATCATTGGCCAAGCATATGGCTAGTGGATCTATGTGATAGTCCTATTTGAGCTAAAATTATTTAAATATAGGAATTAAAAGTAGCATACTAAAGTAGTATAGTGTAATATTTGCTAAGACAGGGTATTGTGTTAGTTGATTATTATCCCTCATGATCACAACAACTATACAAGGTGTCTATTTACATCTAAGAACCTGAGTATCTAAAGAAAGTAAGAAACATTTTTCTAAAGTTTTGGTTAAAAATAACTTTTTAAAAAATGTACCAGTCTTAGCCATTAGTTTTCCTTTATTGTTGAGTTACTGACATTGACCTTCTGGAAAACCAGAAGATAGATATTCATGTTCTGAATTTTACTTATATTTAAGATTGAAGTAAAATCCCTTAAATTAGTCTAAGTAAAAATGTCTACTTTATGTCAGAACTGTACTTGGGAAAAAATTTTGTTCTTAGTAAAACTGTTCTTTATGGTGCAAACTGAAATTACTTAAGCAAACTGCTTTTAAACATCGTGAGTACTTTTAAGCTCTGTTAGAGGTAAATGGGGACATACGTAGTTATAAATCTATTCAGTGAAATGAGACCTGTTTGGGATTACTGGGTTTGTTTTCTTTTAAACCTAGCCATCAGCTATATAGACAGCCTTACTAAATACAGTATTCGTATTTTTTATTTGTATGGGTTTATAGTCTAAAATGATTTGGGGGGATAGGAAAAAAATTGTGTTGGAGATGGAAAGAAAGCTGTCGATTTTTTACTATTACCTGATTGATGCATTTGTCTCCGATATTCACTTGTAGGTGGCTTCATTGATGGACATATCTTAGGAAACTAGCAAGTCTATACACTCAAGCATAGCTTCCCACTGTTCTCTTTTCTCACGTTGATACTGATTTTTTTCTGCAGAAACCTGAAAATGCCACAAGCCAACCACCTTCTAACCAGCAAGTTGTAGAGGTGGCAAATCCTCCTGTAGGGAAATTTATGATTGAGTCAAAGGAGGGAGGTTATGATGACGAGGTACCTTTATTATAGCCCTCTGCACCATTCCTCCTTATTTTTCTTTCGTGTGTGTGTGTGTGTGTGTGTGTGTGTGTACTGATAACAAGAAAAGTACTGTGGGCATGCGTGCACTCTCACATTTACATCTCCCGCACGTAGCTTACAGCTCTGCCATCAGCAGTCTGAAATTAACTTACCAATTGCTACCAGGACTTTGGATTTTAAATGCAAATTTAATTACAAAACCTAAAGAATTTAACAAAAGGATAAGTTTATGTTTCTGGAATTCCTTTTTATAAATATAAAAAATAGATCACTCTCAGGTTAATGGCTTTGAATAGAGTTTGTTGAGTTTAATTATAAACTTATTTTGTTTTTCTTTTTTTGCCTTACTTGAATTTATATAATAGTGGGCTCAATATTTTCATCCAGTAAATCTTACCGCATCAGTGCAAAGTAGGTAATTTCTATTTCTGGTTCTGCGACTTTTCTGTGTGCCTGTGAATCAGATGACTCACTGGCATTACTGCATGCGGACAGGTGTCGGCAGTGGCCTCATGCTGTTCTTCCTTTTACTCTATTTAGGTAGTTTTTCAACAACATGGAGGCATTTTCACTTCTAAAGATATGGTTCTTATGAATCCAAATGAAAATGTTGTTATCCTAGGCCATCATGTTATTTCTTATTTTTCTGCTTTCTCTCTGAGATTCGTAGGGTTATTCTTTTTTAATGTTAGGAGAGCCATTTCTGAATACTAAAAAGAAAGAAAAAAAAAGACCATGTATTGGGGAGGCTGAACCTTTGAGAAAAAACTTGATGGATTCCCTTATTTGTTACTTTTTACTGGAATAGACAAGTGAGAATTGAACATATTTTAAATTTTTCCAGGTAACGTTTTTCCAGATTTATTCCAAAGTTGTATTTACTAAACACTGTTAGTCCCCGATATCAAAAATTTTCTGATGACAATGGATTTCACCATGCTAGCATATGAAAACATGAGCTATAAAAATAATATGAAGCAGTTTAATGAGGTAGCGCCTTGTCAGAAGGGTTTTTCTTGCTTATATAATGTTAGATATAATGCTCACTGTTTACTTCCAATTAAATACAGTTAATAAGCTTTTAGTGCATGATATAACGTGTGTAATATCTTGGCTTGTTCTAAGAAGATAGCTTCATGGGGCATTGAACTCATTTGCTTTGCGGCAATTTTGAAATATAAACGACTGAGAATAAGTTACTGTGAAGACAAAGAAGTGCTTTAGTAGTAGTACATATTCCAAAGAACGTTTTATTATGTTATTAGCTCTTGAAAATTAGAGCAAGTGACCTGTTTTTCATAAAAATATTTATTGATTAAGCAGCTAAGTGTTAAATGTGTGTAGTTTTAGAGCGATCCTTCTGGAATTGTGATTTATCTTGTAATAGTATTTTTCATGCAAGTGCTTATGCTACTAGAAGATGTGGGGTGTGGGTTTTGTTTTTGTTTTTTAAAGAATCAGACAGACTTTAACAGTGCATGTGCCTTGGAACATATGGATACAGGGCTGCTGCTTACACATGTGTGGGCTTTAGAGTTGTGCAGGGGTACCCAGCCAAAAGACTTAAGTAGAGTTAAAATTGAACTCACTCTTAAAAACACATTTTTTTGATTTGTCTGTCTAAAGAGGAGTACTTAGTAAACTTTTCTCAATTCAGAGGCTGCCTTTTTGCAGTTTGCATAAAGGCATCCCATGACCTAGCTGTGGCCCTGTATGGATGGTTTTAAAGATACTTACATGCATATCAGAAATCCATTGCTATACTTTTAAAAAAAAGCAACACTGGACTTGTGAAACACAAAAGAGCTTTTATCTTGCATGTAAATTAATTGGTTTTTTATTTTATTTTTATGTTAACAATTCAAAAACTCTTACTTTAAATCCCTGTGGCAGATCATGATGACACCGAACATGCAAGGTATTATCATGGCGATAGGTAAATCCAGGAGTGTGTATGACAGGTGTGGTCCTGAAGCAGGGTTCTTTAAGGTACAACTAACATTTTCATTTTCCTACTTTAAAATTGAAATTTTAAAAAATGCATTATTTCTTCACTTTTCTTCTTTATAAATGCTTTATTTCTTCATTTAATCTCATTTACCTGTATAATTTTCCTTTCCTATCTTAGCCATGGCTACCTGATTTTTCTTGGGAGAGAAGGGGTTGACACAAGGAGGGGAGTGTTCTTTCATACATATATACAAGACTGACATATTGTATTTTAATCCAGATCATTTGATAATATATTTTATTTGCATTTTATTAGTTGTTAAAATATAAATATGTCATAAATATAATATATAATAAATATAGATATAAATATAAAAATATATTTTATATTTTAAGAAAATAAAAGGAAATTAGTAATGTAGAAATGTAACTGCATTATGTTAATTTATTTTATCATTGTTAACTATACTGGTTCATATTATATTTTTTCTTGAATTTTTATTTGATATAAGTATTCTTCATTTTTGATATATTCAATAATTTATTACTATATACTTAAATTTTTCTGTTTCATAGCCATCTTTCCCCTCATAATTTTAAATATCCTAGTCATGTCAACACATATACTACCATCAAGCTAAACCACTACTCTAGGACTAGGTCTTTTTTCCCTGTAATACCATATCTTTTCAATATTTTTGCAACAGTAGTATTTTCACACACATGAATGCTTTAAAAACACCATTTATGTCTTAAAAAATTTTTTTAAGCAACTGTATTGAAATGTCTTTCACTTACAATAAACTCCGCCCTCTTTCCTTTGGCTTAGTTATTGTTTATGACTGTCAAGCTGATTCTGGTTCATGTACTCACTTGTGTGCAACATAGAATTCCTTAGCTTTCAGAAGCAGACCTGTCTCCTGCAACACCCATAGTTTAGTTTGAGCTACTAGCCTTTCAATCAGGTGCCTAACCATTTGTGCTATCCAGGGACTCCTTTCATTTGGCATTAAAATTCTAAAACTGCCCACAGTATGGGGCATCATCAACCCTGTTTTAACGTTTTCCTGTCCTGTGGTACATATAGCACCGACCTACATTTTCTGCTTTGGGGGTTTAGTGGGAAACTCTTCTCCCACTTTTGTATGTACTGCCATCTAGTGGAGGATTGTAGCTGTGTAAATCTGAAGGATTGTGCCTCATCTCACAGACCACGGCATCAGCTATCTTGTGAATATGATTCCTATCTATTCTTAAGTTATTTGTTGTTTACAGTGCCATTGTAACTTTTTGGAAAATTATGTATCAATAATGAATTGGAAGTCTCATGCTTATTTTATTACCACAAACACCTACTTTAAGGAATTCACTTAGTTGCCCATAGTACAAGTAATAGTCACTGATTTTCATTGGTGATAACTTTCAATTATTTTGTCTCATCTTTCCAGAATTTGTTATTGTTGTAAGGTGATCCTATGCACAACACAACGAAACACTGTCTAGTCCTGCACCACCCTCACAATTATTCCAACATTTAAATAGCAGCCCTGTACTTTTATAATGATCAAATTACACACTACAAAATTTTGTGGGTGATAAATGAGCTGTAAAAACTTTTTGCCCATGCAAACAAAAACATTTTATTTGCTACTCAATATTGAGCTGTGTTATTTTACTTTTTTTCACGTAGCTTTTGTTTGCCTTGGATATGCTCAATTCTGTTTTTGGCTCGCTAGTTTTCTATGCCTGTTGCTGGTTGACTTGAAACACTCAATCTGTTGCTCTCAGTCTGTTCTTAGTGATCTGCTCTGGAGATTTATGACCTGCTCTGGCCTAAGCTGTTGCTCTTTATTCCTGAGAAATAACTAGTGTATTGAGATCTCCTTTCACCATCACCTCGGATGATTTTTATGCCCATTATCTTCCTCTTGTTTGGCTAACTCACCTATTCTGATGGAACAGTTAGAAACTAGGAGCTATGAAAACAATAAGAAGCAGGTTTGTGAGCAGTTTCATATAACTCAATCTAATAATCACAAAACCTTCCTTTCTGCTTTCTTATCTCTTTAGGTTATGTATGTTGGTATTGGTCTGCATTACTGTTAGGTTAATTCTGACTCATAGTGACCCTATAGGACCGACAATACAATTGCCCCATAGGGTTTATAAGGTTGTACATAGTTACAGAAGCAGACTAGACAGACATTTTTATTTTTTTAACTGGAGAAACACTGGTAATTTTGGACCTTCAACCTTTCAGATGATGCTTTAGCCCCTGGCTCCTTGGAATGAATATAGGCACACACAAAAAATACTATCTTTAAGAAATTACAAATTTCTTAAAGTAAACTAGTTAAATTTCTAATTTCTAGTTAAGAAATTACAAATTTCTTAAAGTAAAATTATGTTTTTAATCAGTTTATTAGGGGCTCATACAACTCTTATCACCATCCACACATACATCAATCGTGTAAAGCACATTTGTACATTCATTGCCCTCATCATTTTCAAAACATTTGTTCTCCACTTAAGCCCCTGACATCAGGTCCTCATTTTTCCCTTCCCTCCCGGTTCCCCCCTCCCTCATGAACCCTTGATAATTTATAAATTATTATTTTGTCATGTCTTGCCCTGTATAATGTTTCCCTTCACCCACTTTTCTGTTGTCCATCCCCCAGGGAGGAGGTCACATGTAGATCCTTATAATCGGTTCCCCATTTCAAACCCACCCTCCGTATACCATCCCAGTATCGCCACTCTCACCACTGGTCCTGAAGGGATCATCCACCCTGAATTCCCTGTGTTTCCAGTTCCTGTCTGTACCAGTGTACATCCTCTGATCTAGCCAGACTTGCAAGATAGAATTGGGATCATGATAGTGGTGGGGAGGAAGCATTTAGGAACTAGCGGAAAGTTGTATTTTTCATTGTTGCCACATTGTACCCTGACTGGCTCGTCTCCTCCCCGAGACCCTTTTGTAAGGGGATGTCCAGTTGCCTACAAATGGGCTTTGGGTCTCCACTCCTGACTACCCCCTCTCTTTCACTATGGAAAGATTTTTTGTTCTGATGATGCCTGATACCTGATCCTTCGACACCTCGTGATCGCACAGGTGTGCTTCTTCCATATGGGATTTGTTGCTTCTAAGCTAGATGGCCACTTGTTTACCTTCAAGTTTTTAAGACCTCAGCCACTATATCTTTTGATAGCCAGGCACCATTAACTTTCTTCGCCACATTTGCTTATGCACCCATTTGTCTTCAGCGATCATATCATGGAGGTGAGCACACAATGATATGATTTTTTGTTCATTGATACCTGATCCCTGATCCCTTTGGCACCTCGTGATCACACAGGCTGGTGTGCTTCTTCCATGTGGGCTTTGTTGCTTCTGAGCTAGATGGCTGCTTGTTTACCTTCAAGCCTTTAAGACCCCAGACGCTATATCTTTTGATAGCCGGGCACCATCAGCTTTCTTCACCACCTTTGCTTATTCACCGGCTTTGTCTTCAGCAGTTGTGTTGGGAAGGTGAGCATCATAGAATGCCAATTTAATAGAAAATAGTATTCTTGCATTGAGGGAGTAGTTGAGTGGAGGCCCAAATATCCTTCTACTGCCTTAATACTAAACCTATAAATATATGCACATAGATCTATTTAAAGTAAAATTCTTAAAGTAATTCATGACTATAATTTAGAAGAGTAGAAAACTATCCAAGTAGAATCACTTGGGGTTTTAACTGTGCAGTGGGTTCCCAGTAGCTACATGAGAACAAGGAAGGACGTCCCATGTACAGAGAACTTAGTAAGCAAAGGCCTTACTTAACGCAGTTAGAAAGACTAGCCTACATCCGGAAGGTGTCCATCTTGAAGAGTGATGAATCAAGATTGATTCATGTATCTGGCTAGATTATCTTGTTGAATTTCTAGTGAATGACAAGTATATACATATGTTTACAAAGTTCCATCTCTAATGACCAATATCACTTTTTATTTTGTAGTAGTATAGTGGCTTCATTATAGGGTCTCTAATAGTAATTAACCATCATAGCAAAAAAATATGACAAAGACACACTTAATCTGGAGCTGCGCTCTGAGGAAGTAGTATGAGGCAAGTTGAACAACTCAGTAGTGCCAGCTTTGCTTTTAATAGCAGAGTGTGTACAGCTCTGCTAAATATACCAGCCTGGAACATCTGTTGAGAATATGGGGGACCGGATATGACTCCCAGTACATTTTAAAACTCAGAAAGCTTCTAAAATGGAAGTTTATAAATAAATTACTAAAGGAATGGATTTTTCTTGATGAAAAGTAGAAGGGTTCTTAATGCGTGTGTTTTTGTCTCTACCAATTTAGTAGATTGAAAATACTGTTATCTTGACAGTCTTTTGTGAACATCAGGAGAATCCTGGGTCAAAATGACGATGCTAAGCAACATTTTTTTTTCTTTTCCAAATAGTAAAGGAAAGAATTTTAAAAACTTTTAAGGAAGCATTAAGTGTGTTGGAATCTGAAATGTCAATATTTAATTAATTTTCATTGCTTTTTTTTTTAATCTATGGCAGTACAATTTTGAAAGGGGAAAACGGTTTTCAAATGAAAAGCATTTTAATCATTTGTATTAGCTATAAAGACAGTTATCAAGCTAACCTATATATTTCAATGAAGTATAATATATCAAGATTATTTAAAGATTTTCAGTTGTGGTTTTTCCATCCTGTAAAATACAACTGGAGAGGTGGTTTCTGGATGACCAAGAATTATGCAAAAACACATGCATTTACAAAGCAAGATAAAACTGTTTTCCAAGCAGAATGGATTTTTTGGTGTATATTTTGGAAATGTGTATACACCCATTTTTGTGAGTGTGAATGTATGTGTATGTCAGATTGAGTTAGAATTTTTATGTCTTATGCAAGTAACTATTAAAAAATTATTTAATTGTATGCATGTCTTGTGTACAATATTTGATAATTAGGTCTCTATCCTAAATGAGCAAGTAATTTACAATTCATTGCAAGATATCCTATAAATAACTTGCTCATTTGTGAAAACATGCATTGGTGTATATATAGAATTTATTATATCCCATTACAATTAATTACAGATTCTGAAATGATTCTGCTATTGAGAAAAAGTAAGCTCAAACATTAATGTAATAATAGGGATAGGATGTGGTAAAAATTATTCAAATAAATTGAAACATTGATGAAGCAACAAAGGGTTCTATAGCATTCAGTGCTAATTTCAGGAATATTTTTTTCCCTTATTTGCATCTAGTCATTTCAAAGCTATTTGTAGTACTGTTACTACATGTTCAGGAACCAGCCATTTCTTTCAACTATGGATTTTCTCAGGACCTGTTATATTTTCTCTAATTTGAAAGATTAAAATATATATCATAATGATATTAGAGAGATAATTTGGTTATGAAAAGTTAGCCTATCAGTAATCAAGCTATGAGAACACATAAGTTTGACAGAAATAGTAAGTTTAGATTTAGTCTACCATTTCTATTTTTTGAAAACAAAAGGAGGATTGTATTGTCAGTATTTAGGGGGAAAAATTATCTGTGATTTACAACCTTATTTGTAAAACTTAAAGGGGAAAAATCCAGAAAAACTAAAGGAAAAATGATTAAGTTACAATATTGGAGAATTTTAATTATTATAATTAACCAAAATTGGCGTTTTTATTGTATTTTCTAGGCAATAAAGCTGGAGTATTCCAGATTGGTTGCGTTGGCCCAAGAAGATACCCCACCAGAAACAGATTATCGTTTACGTCATGTTGTGGTCTACTTTATCCAGAACCAGGCGCCCAGAAAAATCATTGAGAAAACACTGCTAGAGCAATTTGGAGATAGAAATTTGAGTTTTGATGAAAGGTAATTTGAAATGAAATACCTAATTCATATACTCAAAATTGTCCACTTTTATTTTCTAACGCAATACTTTTCAATGTTTATTTTACACAGAAACACATTTAAAATAAGTACAACATAGTATTTGACTTTGCCTAATTTGAGAAGCTGCTTTGGGATTTTTCTGGAGTCTGTTCTCGTGATCTTTTAAATTTTAGACTGAAAAATAACTTCAATCATTTAGTAAATTTTATTTGTGAACCAAGGTACTAAGCTAAACAATTGAAGTTTACTCAGAAGAGCGTGTAAGTATACTCAAGGACTTCCTAGTAGGACTCAGTACTATAAAGGGCAAACAAGGAAGATATTTTTATTCTGTTATATAGACCTTTAGAGGTGATCATTTTTGCTATAGGTAAAGGCAGTTATCCTGTATTGTAGCATGCTTAGTAGTACCCACACATCTATAGAACTGTTATATATGGATTATGATGCTGCCAAAAGAACAAACAAACCTGTCTTGGGAGAAGTACAGCCAGAATGCTCTTTAGAGGCAAGGAGGGTGAGACTTTTTCGCACGTGTTTTGGACATGTTGTCATGAGAGACCAATCCCTGGAGAAGGACATGCTTGGTAAAATATAGGGGCAACAAAAAAGGGGAAAGAGTTGACAGTGGACGAATGGATGTGCTCAAACATAAAAACAATGGTGAGGGTGGCACAGGACTGGGCAGTGCTTGCTTCTGTTGTACACCGGGTTGCTGTGAGTCAGGACCAATTTGATGGTACCTAACAACACACTTATATCTGCTAGATTCCAAGAGCATCTCCTGGATCTTGAAAACTCAAAATGTTTATATTGTCAATTGAAAGCAAAACCACCCCTGTGTTGAATGGACTGGAGAAAAGTATTGAGCAAATATATAAATAGTACCCTCTAACAATTCGAGGAAGGAGCCTTGATGGCATAGTAGTTACACATTGGATCCACAAAGTCAGTAGTTCAAAACCACCGGCCTCTTCCAGGGAGAAAACAGGGCTTTCTACGCCCTGTAAAGAGTCTTGGAAAATCTCAGAGGCAGTTCTGCCTCATCCTAATGGGTCACAATGAAGCAGCATCAACTGTAAGGATTTCTCAGAGCTGGGAGGCAAAGGGTATTTATAGAGCTCTAGATAAAGACATGTACATATACAAATATATTATATCAGGATGGGGAAATAGATCTATGAACCTACATCTATAGGTTTAGTATTAAGGTAGGAGAAGGACATTGGGCCTCCACTCAAGTACTCCCTCAACACAAGAATACTTTCTTCTAGTAACTTGGCATTCTATGATGCTCACCTTCCCGACACAACCGCTGAAGACAAAGCGGGTGAATAAGCAAATGTGGTGAAGAAAGCTGATGGTGCCCGG
>NW_022111372.1:2743487-2830935 GCF_000313985.2 Echinops telfairi
AAAAAAAAACATTGAAAAAAAAAAGAGGATTTCTCAGGACATTTCTCAGCGTTTCATTCTGTTACACACAGGGCTGCTATGAATCGGAACTTGACAGAATGTAGTAACCTTGTCGTTTTTGAGATGGCTGATTTAAGAGAACAGCAGGTGGCTGTGAAATTTGGTTTCCTTCTTGGGAAAAATGCAGCAGAAACTTGTGATGTTGAACTGAGCCTACCAGGAGAGTGCTGTGGGGAAAAACTCTAGTGTAAGGGTAGTTTTCTCATTTCAAAAGACTGACTGTCTGGTCTACCAGGTCAGACTGTTCATCAAGCTTTCTATTTAGAGGTTTTGAAAACTGCATGACCGTGTGTGACTAAGGGCCTGATTTGGGACAGAGGGGACTGTTTTTGCCACCATGACAGTGTACCTGCTCAAGCAGCCATCTCAGTGTACCAGTTTTTGGCAAAAAGCAGCATGCCTCTCTTGCCCCACACACCTTACTCAGCTAAACTCGTTTTATGAGATTTCTTTTTGTTTCCACAAATGAAGAGAGACATGAAAGGACAGTGATTTGATGACTTAGAGAAAGGGAAGAGTAAACGAGGGAGGTGCTGTCAGCCGTGCAAACAGATGAGTTTAAAAAATGTTCCCAAGAACAGGAATCACAGATTTGACAAATGTTTTAAGTGTAATGAGAGAGTACTTTGAAGATGATAAGGTTGTTTTGTTTAGAAAAATTTTAAATACATAGCTTGGGGGTAGGGGATGGAATTTCAGTTTATTTTGAGGTATCCCCTTGTATAGTTAAGAGAATATGAATAAAAACAAGGCATCTCAATTTATATTCTGCTTTACCCTGTACCTACTATTGATTACTTAAAAGAAATGATACAAGTACATGGTCTGGAATAATATCTGTTAGACTTACTAAGCACCTGAAGAATCTTGGCTAATACTACTGTTCTTATGGAGATCCCTTGTTTTGCTACTTATTATTTAAAAGATCTGGATAAATGTTCATGATTGTTGTCATCATCTGGCTGTCTGCGCTATTTTCAATTCTATATATTCCTTTTAATGTATCTGTATGTTCTTTTTAATGTAGGGAAAATGTTGATGGATTAATCACAGTAACTTTTTAATCCTTGACAAGTGTCTGTTCTGGGATTTAAAGATCAATGTTTTGATAACCTTATTTCTCTTGTGTTTGAAAGACAGGTATATGTGATTATTTATATTTGGTGGGGATTTCTTTAGCAATAATTCTCATCATAAAGTCCATTTACATTCTTACCTGAAAGGACAGACACATTTTGGGTTTCTCCTTTTACTATTTAAGGATAATGTAATTTTGAGGTAAAATAAGATTTAATGTTCACCATACTTAATAATGATTCCATATTGTTATTGAATCTTTCAGTGTGTAACCAAGGTGTTTTAATTCTCCTTGAGTGACCTGTAGTAAATTTGATAAAGCATAATTAAACTCTAGCCCAATGTTAATATAGCATGGTAGGTTCTAATTAGAGATATCATTGTATCATTATTTAACATTGACCCTAAATTCAATTTTTCACTTAAGGTTATTTGGGAGTGGTTTGCTCAAACAAATACTGTTCGGTGATGGTGTATTTCATTTCTCCATGAGTTTGGTAGCGTCCAACTTTAATTCACCCCACCTGCCTCCTTGGGTTTCAGAGTTACTCAATAGCCGTGAGTCGGGAGTTTGGTTGGTAGTCTAGTTTTTATGTAACACATGTTTTCAGCTTTTATAGATGATGCTTTTGATTTGGGATTATATTTTGTTTATTTGTAGGTGTCACAATATAATGAAAGTGGCTCAAGCGAAACTTGAAATGATAAAACCTGAAGAAATAAACTTGGGGGAATATGAGGTAATGTACATTTTGGATTGAGGGATAGGTCTGAGATTCAGTAATTCACTTACATTCTTTTAATTTAAGTGTGAATTAGTTATGACTGATTAATAAATTTCTTAGTTCTCAAGGCACTAATAATACCATCATATAATATCTTACAAATAGTTTGATGTGATGGCATGTCAATGAAAAGATTTTTTAAAAGAAAAGATGTTTCTTTTTGATTTTTGACTTTAAGTGCAGTCTTCTTTTATACCACAGGTTAGTTAAAACTACTTTAAAAATGATATTTCTAATCTCAGTAACAATTCTATATGCAAGATACATTCATTTTTGAGCTAGAATTTTATAACTCATTCATCAAGTGCCTGTTGTGTGCCAGGTATTCTTCTTAGGCTATTGCATGTGCTAATTTAGTCTGGAGAATAACAACTCCAATAAGCTCTGAGAGGCATTTACCCAGAAATGAAGCTCTTTGACCAAGATGCATTGTCTGGAACCATAGTTACTTAAATATG
This sequence comes from Echinops telfairi, assembly GCF_000313985.2. Lineage (NCBI taxonomy): Eukaryota > Metazoa > Chordata > Mammalia > Afrosoricida > Tenrecidae > Echinops > Echinops telfairi. The sequence goes on from NW_022111372.1 coordinate 2,745,868, forward strand.
TTTCCTCATGTCCAGTAAGAACAAATTGAAGTATCTTTGATTTAATAATGGACCCATATTTTTAAAATTAGTTGATCCCCCTAGCCCTTTTGCCAAGATTGGAGTTACAGGGTACTTAATTTTTCATTGTCAGTTCATAATCTCTCTCCCAAGTTACTTAATCAGATTTGATTCAGTAGTTTTTATTCTTAAACCATCTCATATTCTTTCTAACTTAAGAGCAATTAAATCCTACAGGTATTTAAATAGCACGCTTTTGGATTCTACCTATCGCTCATATCTTTGACTTGCTCTAAATCCTAAACTTTAAAGTGAGACCCAATCCAGCTCAACAACTGATTTTCAAAAATTTTTATTGGAACACCACTATTTGATTATGGTTGTGACTGCTCTTGCATAACAATAGCCTACTTGAGTAGTTGCGATAGAAAGAGCAAGGCCTGCAAAATCTGAAAATAATTATGAAATGGCCCTTTACAAAGAAAATCTTCCTATTCTTGATCAAAGTCACAACTTGCAGAGCAGCCTTGACCTCTGAATGTTACTGTGCTTTACCTCATACTCTGAAAGGTAGACCCTGAAAAACGAGCATCATTTATGCTCAAAACTCGCTGCCATCAAGTCAATTCTGACTTAGAGTGACCCCTATAAGACAGGATGGAACTGCTCTGTGCCTTTCCAAGTCTGGAACTCTTGTCAGGAGTGGACAGCCTCTCCTTCTCCTGGTGGTAGGATCAAGTGGCTGCTGAGCTTGTGGTCAACAGCCCGATGGATAACCGCTATGACGCGAGGTCTTGTTTATGTTCAAGGAGACTGTTATTGGCAAATAACTTGACTGTGTTTCTTTCATTTGCTTATAAAATATGTGTATTAAAGCAGTACCATCTTATCATCAATATTTATTTTAGCTTCATTGTATATTGAACTTAGGCTTATCTTGAATTCATTTTTGTTAAATAAGTTAAGGAAATCATGATATTGTTTTCTAAAGTTAATGTATGTCAGCCAAGAGTCATTTTGTGTGTGTGTGTGTAGGTTGTAGGGGAGGCAAAATTTTCCTAGTATACTACTCTCTGCTTCAACATTCCTTAGGTAAATATACTCTCTATCTCTATATATACCGTGTGTGTGTGTGTGTGTGTGTGTGTGTGTGTGTACGGTGAAATTAATGACAAACTTGGAAAGCATTCTTCCTCACTACCATGAGGTCAATTCCTAAAGGACCTCGTAGCTTCTGTGGGTTTCTGAGACTGTAACTCTTTAAGGGAGTAGAAAGCCTCATCGTTCTTTTTGAAAAGCATTAAAGGATGAAAAGCAAGCTTTTGACGTAGCACTTTGCAACGTCAAGCTGCTCCATTTCAAAGTCATAACTTTTTTTAGTACTATAAAAATGTAGCTGACATTTAATGTAGATAATTTAGCAAGATTTTAATAGTATATGCCTTTATATTGAGAAAAATTTGAGAAAAAGAGCAATAACTTCATTGATTATTCTGCTTATGTAATTGTTTATATATCTTAGTGTTGTCTTTGATAATTTCTCATCAATGCCTAGTAATTTTTATATTTATTATTAGTAATTTATTTTGTAAATTAGAAATTAAACATCTTGATTTTGTTCCATTTTATCTGCAGTGTTAACTGTTCTTTTAATTCAAATAGTTGTCAGAGAACTATGCAATATTTTTGTTACTTGAGGAGTAGCCTCCATTTCGATTTTAGTGTCTTACTTTATTATTTTTCTTTACCTATAGGAGTGGCATCAAGATTATAGGAAATTCAGGGAAACAACAATGTATCTCATAATTGGACTAGAAAATTTTCAAAGACAAAGGTAAGGCAAAGTTTAAAACTATAGAGAGTTCAAGTTTTGCACCTAATATCGATTAATAAGACCTCTGCAAATGAGGCCCAGAGGACCATATCAGACCTCCTCTGGCTTCCCTATAGCTTTGAAGCAGGGATCAGACATGCTTCCACCCTCCATTCTTCTTTACCTATTCAGACAGCACAGAGCACCCAGACAAAACATGATTGATTATGGGGGTTTGTCAAAGAAAGGGTACCACAAGTCAGGATCAGTAAACTGCAAGGATTCATTCATTGTTCCACAGCAGCGCTGCTTCTCAGCCAGTAGCCAAGTCTCAAGGCCCTCCACCTCTCAACCACGTGATCCCTTTGCTTCTGCCTCCATGGGCCAAGAAGCAGGCTCATTGTTCTGCCTGTTCCATAGTCCTGGCGATGCTGCCCCGTTCTGCCTCTTGGCCTTCCTCCCTCCACTTCTGATCTCAGCCTGCTCCTTTGCTTTGTCCCATGGTCTTCATGCTGCAGCTGCTTCATATAGAGATAAGGAACAGTCTTCACTGGCACTTCTCTGTCTTCTTGCCGAGACTGCTCATCCTTATAGCTGGGGAGTGGCAAGTAAAACTGACCACCACCAGATTTACTGGGTTTATTTAAGGATGTTTATAGCTTAGCACAGGTTAGGATTAATAAACAATAAGGATATAGTCATTGGTCCACAGCAAGCCCTCTTCTTAGCCAGCAACCAAGTTGCTCTCTGGTTCACAGCTACATGATCCCCTTAGCCTCCACCTTCTGGAACCAGGAAGCCAGCCTGCCAGCCTGTCTTGTCTTTGTTTTGAACATGTTTAGTAACAATTTTAAATTCACAAAATAATTGGATAGAATAATGTCCATAGACTCCCACACAACATATATATATATATATATACACACACACACACACACACACACACATATATACAGAGAAAATACGTTTGTTTAAATCTGTAAGATTATTATGAGTGTCTTTGTTTTTCTCAGTTCCTAGACACTCCAATTGAAATCTACAATGGAATATTCATTTAACCTATACCTCAAATTAGGGACTGCTGGTGGCATAGTATTTATGTGTTGAGCTGCTAACTGCAAGGTTCGAAATCTGATACCACCAAGCCACTTCAAGGGAGAAAGACATTTGACTCACAGAATGTTACAGTCTCAGAATCTCCCAGGGGTAGTTCTCCCCTGTCCTATAGGTTTGTTAGGAGTTGACATGACTTGATGGCAGTGAGCTTGGTTTGTACCTCAAATCAGAAATATTTCTAATCCATGTGTTTGTCTGAATTTTTACATATTTTTAAAAATGTAAGAAGGCTTCAAAAAGTGGGAAAATTCCATTTTATTTTTAATGCCATTTTTTTCATGAACCTTTTGAAGTATCCTCATATAACTATAAAAGCGTCTAAAAATATATCTTAGATCGTTTTTCATTTAAATGGCTTACAGAAATATTTTCTTAATATGGTATTGCTACATATTATTTGTTCTTAATAAGAAAGGATTGCTCTTAATTCGTTTAGCATCCCAGATGGTTTACTCCTGTTTTTGTCCAATCTTGACATATTTAATTCTTATCTGTTAATATTAATTTACTTAACCAATGTTTTTGTTTTATTTTTAGAAAATAATTTTGAAACATTATCATTGTTAAATATTATTTCAAAGACAGCCCCAGGCCTTTTGAGGTGCTGATAAATTTGGCCAATGTTGTTGATTAATTACGCCTTCACCCCCATCCCCCCACCCACACACACACCAGTGCCCTCAGCGACCCAGCTCAGGCTGGCTCTTGGGTGTGACTGTATCTGTGTGAATTATGGGGGAATCCCCAAGCCTTTGCTTCTGGTTGCCCCCAACGGCAGACAGAGCCTCATATTTTCCTCATTCCCCACCTCTTCCTTTATTTTCTCGGAAGGATCAATTTTTCATAGTGTATTTGTGGAGGCAAATAATTTTCTTAGCACCAATCATCAAAAATAGTGTGTTGAATTGTCAAAACTAAAAACTAGATTACAGCCAAATTAAAAATGTACTGAGTTTCTATAACTTTTTTTCTTTTTGATGGAAAGTATAAGAAGCACCCCCTGAGGTATACTATTTTTATAGCAATATAGATTATTTCCTCTGCGATCTTCACTGTGAAATTCAGTTCCCAGTTGACAACTAGCTGCTTTTCAAATACTCAGCCACACGTGGCTAGTGACGTCCTTATTGGGCAGCGTAGTGTAGCGCATGCCCATCGTTGCTGAAAGTTTTATGGAATGCTGCTCTAGGGAGAAATACTATCCACTTGCAGTTATTAAAATTTTAAAGTAACAGTAATACTTAATTCTAAATTATTAAGTAAAGTCCTTGCCACTATGTAATTTATAAGAGAGTTCCCATTGGTAATTGAGATAAAAAGCTATTTTGATCAGTAATTCTTATTTTGTGAGCTACGTTTTAGTTAAGGTTTAGTACTAGTCATACTCACTTTTAGGTTTTCTGAGATTTGTGCTAATGTAATGAAAATAGTAATATATTTCAATTTTAATCATGTTTAAGATCAAAGACGGCATATCCATTTTGCTGATTAACATGTCTATAAAATGAAGTAGATTTGCCAAGTCACATAACTGACAACAGCAGCCAAAGCACTGACTTTTAGTCAATGTTGGGACCCAGTGACGCTACATAGGGTTCCTGAGGCTGTAAAGTTTTCTGGGAACAGACAGGCTCATCTTTCTTTAGAGGAGCAGTCAGTGACTTTGAGCCACTCCCCACCATACGGCTAGCAATTCAGTGCTTACCTGAGAACACCACCACGCCCCAAACTCGCTAGAAACACAAACTCCGCTACCATTGACTTATGTCCAACTCATAGAGACTCGCTAGGATAGGGTAGACCTGCCCCTGTTGGTTTCCCATATTAATTCTTTATGAGCGTAGAGAGCGTAGTCTTTGGAGGAGCATTTGGTGGTGTTGAACTGCCGACCTTAGGGTTAGCAGCCCACTGCAAATAACTAGTACACCTAAGGAAGTAAAAATAAGACTAGAGATCTGAATGTTCAAAGAATTCCTTAAGTGCAAAAAATATTATCCACTTCAATAAGAATTACAAAGATGAAATTGTCATTTTCCAACTATCTGCATCACCCTTACATTAGCTTTTCTCTTACATTTATTTCAGCTTCTAAGATACATGTCACAACACTCTTCAATTTAATAGTTGACTAATCAGTTCCAAAATATATACATATTTGGAAAGCCGCAATTATAGTATTGTAAATATTAAATCTGAAGCATTAACTTGAAAATGGTTAGAAATAAATACAGAATATTTTTAAAATAAGCATTAATTTTATTACTTTAAATCTAGCAGTTACCAAACCTAGCAGCAGGCATGTAAAGCATGACCAAATAGTTTTGTCTAATTTTTTGAAAATGAAAATGATAATCCCTTGCCTGAAATATTTACTGGCTGGCCATTTCCTTCAGTGAGTAGTGAAATGAACATCAGGTGTTTAGACACCAGCGTTTTAAAGATGTGTCCATGGAAGATATTGACAGTTTACCAGACGGCATAGTCTTCATTTTATCTTAAGTGAAAACAGAACATTGAATGTGACTCTGGATTTATTTACATATAAAAGCTGTAAGCACATTCAAGGCTGGGAAAATGCAGAGCATTTTGTGTGCCTTATTAGAAAACTGGAAGAAGGCCATCCTAGCTTTTCTCAAAGGAGACAGCTAGATAATGAATGACATAAAGGAGTTTTCAATGGGAAATCAAAGAGCTATAAAAACACTTTTGCTGATTATCTGTAAGATAACAACTGCCCTGGTGCCGGAGTGGTTACAAGTAGGCCTGTGATGCACACAGTCAGCAGTTGGGATGCTGTCCGCTCTTGTGGAAAGGAATCCAAGGCTGGAAAGGTCTCGGAGAGTCCGAGCAACAGCTCTGCACAGCCTTCTAGGGTTGCTGTGAGTCAGCATGGATCTGATGGCAGGGATTTGGGTTTGGAGTTTTTAGACCCCAGGGTAGTGGTGTGAAACATTGGCATATAGTATTGTTAGCACTCCATTATTTCATGTCAAAAAATCTTTAGCAGAGATGTTGTCCATATTATTTCAAAATCAACCTTTGCTCCTTGGTTTTCATGAAAACAAATTTCTAAGAAGTCATTTTCAAATTTGCTTGTTTTAAAAAAAAGTTATTTTTCATGACATACTTTAAGTTATATAATTCGATTTTCATAAATGGGTACATTCATTTCCAAACAGTTTTACATGTAACATTTGATACATGGACATGATTAATATATGAACTTGACAAGGTAGCTTAAAATTTTTATTTCTTTAAAGTCTTTCAGTTTTTAAGATGCTAATTTCTTTAGTGATATATAAGAAGATATTGTGAATTGGAAAACTCCCACAAAGCAAATATCGAGTTATTTCTCATATTTCCATTATATGCATGTGAAGGAACTCACAAAGTTCATGGGGAAAAATCCATTATCTATTAATTCAATTTTTCCAAAACTTTCTGAAGCCCCCTTATATATGTGTATGATTTTTTCCTAAAGCATGCTAAGTTGAAAGGTAATTATTTCAGAAACGAATAAAATATTCTATTAAACATTTTCTCCCATTTCCAAACAGTTTGACATTCATTATAGTCATATATTAGTACTACTTCACTATAGCACATGGACTAGGGCCTTTCATATTTGGTTTGTGTTGTTGTGTTTCATCTCACCAGATTGACCAGATTTGAAAGCATTCTTTCCTTTCCCACTTGTTCCATACTATCTTTTAGATTTTTCTGAATGTCTAGCGCAGTGTTTTTACAAAGAAAAGAACTGATTAATAGTCACAGAATGATGTCTGTCAGTGAATGATGTTTGTGATTTAAAACACACAGTAAGAATCCTTCATTTAGAAATGTTTTTTTTGTTAAGCAAGTAAATTGCTGATTTTCACATCAATCTTAATTTTGAGTCCAAATAAGAAACCTGAGAAAAGACTTGAGACAAAAAGGGTTTCCCGAATTCCTGACATTTAGCCTTTCCAATACCACTTTTTCCTTAAGTAAATTGCTGGCTCCAATTTAAAACAAAAAACTTTTTAAGATTTAACTAACTTCTCATTTCAGATATTGCTAGTGTTAAAGGCTCTCGGGCATTTAGTGTATACAGTGATATTTTTTGCTGTAATGTTCTAAATAATCAAAATTTGAATGCTTCATAATTTTATTGATTTTTTAATAAAGGTAAAATACTATAATATATCTATTACATATTTTTGCATCATTACATGTTTTTACATAATGTACTGTGTTTTTCATTTCTAAGTTACATAGATTCCTTGCTGTTCCTAATCTGTGCTTATCAGAATAACAAAGAACTCATGTCCAAAGGCCCATATAGAGGACATGATAAAGAATTGATATCACATTATAGAAGAGAATGTTTACTGGTAAGTAGAGTGTATATCATATATGTTTATATAACCATTTTATTTTTCACTGGACAGATTTTCCAGGTTCATGTTTTAGTGATTGATTCTATAAACTCTTATTAGATCTCACTTTCATTTAAATACTGCTTCACTCTACACCACGAATGCCTGGTATTTTTTTCCTTTAGATAAAATTGTGTGTGTGTGTGTGTGTGTGTGTGTGTACGGCAACTATGGCCCCAAACATAGGAACAATTGTGAGGATGGCACAGGACTGGGCAGTCGATGTTTTGTTCTGATGTAGGGTCATTGTGAGTCAGAACCGATTCAATGGCATCTAATAAGATATAGTATAAGGCATTCAGGAATGTTTGGATTTTTGAGTCTATAGGTTTGTAGCTTGGTCTATGTGTACTTTACAGAACGTAAAGTAGATGTGCTGGTGCAGTGATTTCTGATGACGTCTTGATATTGAGCTCTTATACATATATGACTGTCACTGGATATGTTTCTCAAGTCAACCTGGCCTAGCAGAATAGAGATGAAGCTATTTTGATAAAGCTGATTTTATACATAAATGAAATCAAAACTTGAAAGTAGCTTTGAAAACATTTTAAAACAGTAGACTGTTTCTCTTTCCTTGTAGTGATAGTGAACCAGCCACACTTACTGTATAAACTCAAGTACTGTATAAGCCGACCTGAATGTCAGCCGAGGCACCTCATTTTACCACAAAAACTGCATTAAAAATGTGCTGAAAAACTCAACTTACATTCAAGTATATATGGTAGCTTGTTTTACCTAGGAATCTTAGTGGACCTTTATGATAATTAATTTTATTTGATGATAACCAAATGGATTTGTAGCTGATAATATACATAGGCAAGAGCGATTGCCAGTTTGATTAGGTTTGGCATGACCAACTTTGATTTTTAGAAGAGAATTCTGGCAGTGGGATACTAGAGCAGCCATCTAAGGCCTGCAAAATCATCGGTACCAGCTAACATCACACTTCACCAGAGAGAAGCAGTTCCAGCCATCTCATGGGTGAGTCTTTTCAATGGTTGACTAGGATGGCCCATGAGCGATGTTATAAATCCTCAAATGAGCCTTGGCCAAAACAATCAAAAGGTTCTTCACCACCACACTGAAGCATAGCTGGAAAGGCATAAAAATTAAAATCAGACAGCCTAGATTACAAGGACAGGGAAAGGGTGAGACTCTGAACTAAGGTAGACGCACATTGAATGTAAAGAGGATACAGAGAGTGGTGAAGCAAATGAAATCAAGGAACGTGGATGACTGAGAAGGAAATAGAGGAGTCCAACTTGCCCGTGTTTGTCTTTGTGGGGATCTAAAAAGAATGGATAAAGTTGGTTTGGGACAGTGTGTTAGGCTGCATTCGCTAGGGAAGCAAAACCTGTGCACGCGCGTGCGTGTGTGCGTGTGTGTGTGTGTGTGTGTGTGTGTGTGTGTGTGTGTAGAAATTTTTATCAAGAAATGGCTCACACAATCTAGACGTGGGTAGGTCCCTTCCTGTTCAAGCCCGTGGGTCAGACATTGTCCTGGAGGCTTCTCCCAACTTCAGGGCTGATGAAGCAGGAGGACCATAGGCTGGTAGATACAAAGTTGATTGGATCCACAATCAGCAGCTTGCTGATGGATGCTGGGATTGGCAGGCAGTATCACAGGAGGTCCATGAACCAGATGAAGAATCCAGATCCAGCAAGAGTAACAAACTTTCCCAGAGTCTGCTTAAATAGGAGGAAGCTACACCCCCAGAGTCTTTCTTCCAGTTGTATCAAGGCTGTGGCTTGATCAGCGGGGCTGTACTACACCACACTGTTCTCTGTTCACAGAGTTAATTGTGATATGTGAGATCTCATCATGCAGTTGATTTCCTGTTGTGTTAGCTCCCATCTTGGGGTGTTACTACCAAACTGCTGAGAACCCAGGCCAGCCAAGTTGACACAAAACCTAACTATCACAGATATCTTAAATTTAATATATTTTGAGGACATCCTTGTAGTCAGTGAAATTGAATTACAACAAAATCCGTAGATTCAGTGAAATTGAATTACACCAAATGTCAACATTTATTTTCAGGACAACTTCACATTTCTTTGAAGACCTGTTGCCAGAGTGACAGGCTGTGTCCTAGTCAAGTTTTGACAAACCATCCTGAGGACAGTACAGATTTTTGTTTTGCTTTTCCTTTTGTTGTTTTTTTTGCATATCTTATTGTAGCTGAAACTTGCTGGATGTAAGTTACAGGAAACTGCTTTTAGTGGATACAGAGAAAATTGCTGAGTTAATATGAATACACTCCAAGCATTTGATCAGGATAATAAGATAAAAGAGATAGTAAAAAAAATGCCCTTATGGCCAGTAAACTGAATTTAGACTTGAGCTATGAATAGCTCATAGGTAAAAAAAAGGAGTTGACAAATCCAGATTTAATGGATTTTGAAGAGGAAATAAATGCTGAAGAAAGAAATAATGAAGAGAAGAAAAAGAAATTGTCAAAGACTTTACAATGAAAGGATTAGCTGGGGCTCTTTCTAAATGAAACCAGGGGTTTAAGTTGCTTCAAAATCTAGACCCAAACTCTAACCACTTTGCTAAAATTAATCAGCAGCTTGTGGAAGCAGTGAGGTTTTATTGAGAAGTACATGAAGAATAAAAGGACCTTATCAAAAATTCTCATTAAATGTTGGGTTAGCACAGCATCCCCATTCTCAGTGAGATTCCAGATGACCCAGACCTTTCCACAAGTGGAGCCAGTGCCCCAGCTGACAAAATGCCCGTGTCCAACTTCTCATCGTCATCAGACTAAATGTTTATGGCGTGTGCATTTTTATGCACTGCTTATTAAAATTTATATAAGTTTACATGTAATCTCCCCAACCCAAAAGACAAAATTTGGTTTATAAAGTTGCTCATCACTTAACTACCACACAATCGGTTCAAACTCATGGCAGCCCTATAGGACTGGGTAGCACTCCTCCTCGCACAGAGCAGATGGTGGGTTCAAACTGCTCAACGCAAGGTTAGCAGCACCTCGTGTAACCCTGTGCACGGCCAGCACTCCTGACTGTGTAGACAAACTGAAAATAAAGGATCATGGTAATGAAAACTAAAAAGAAAACGGAATATTTTACTTACCTCAGACAGATTTATGATGGAGTTGTTGGGACCCAAGTGGTAGAGTAGTGACAGTTGGAGAGTACGTACTTTACAGGCTGTATTTCATTTATCCTTTGACCAGTCATCTTGAGCCAGAATTGACTCGATGGCAGTAGGTTTGGTTTAGTTTTTAAAGGGAGGTCATCATCTTCCAATTTTCTTATAGCAATTAAAGCTGAACTCAGAATGCCTTTCACAAGATTAGATCATTAAATTGCAAATGAGTGAGACGTTTTAGAACAAGTCACTCTCCAGAATAAAAAATGATTGCACAAGTATCACATAATAAAAACATGAATAATACAATTTTTGTATCAGAAATTCAATTTAAAAGTGTAATTATTATAAAGTAATATTTACTAAGCTCTAATATGTAGTTCAGATATGAACCCTCAATATAGTTCTTATCATAGTTATATTCATTTTCCCTTCATTCTCTTCTACTTGTTAAGAAGTTGTGACAATCTTTTTATGTCCTAGCCTGCTGCTGGTTTTTTAAAATAAGAACAAAGTCATGCCCATTTATTTACACACACACACACACACACACACACACACACAATATGGCAGCATTTGTGCTTTAGTAGTAGATTTGCTGACTAGTTGCCACAGAGAATATTTGATCCTCAAAGTGTAAACTCTGTCAGCCCAGGCGTTTTATAGAAAATTTCACCATCCCTGTACTAAACTGTATGGATTTGTATTATTTACTTGGGAGCCTACGTTAGAAGTTTATGACACGTGGCATGCACTCTAACAATTTGCAGAAGAAGTTTAAAAGAACGCACATTATTTTTATGCTTTTTTATTAAGGTTTATAACAGTGCTTATTAATTTGACTTTGGTTGATAAAATAACTTCAAAATTAATGTGGAATCTGAGTTTATATTTTAAACTACTTTTGAGTTCTAGTCAAATTTTAGACCAAAATTTTAGCCAACTTTTCATTTGGCCCTTAGGGGTAAATAATTTTTTTATGGAGAATAAGGAAAAATGGCCATTTTAGTGATGAAAATGGACGACAAAGTAAGGCATAATTCATTTGAATGTGGTATGTGGGCCTGGATTATTGAACATGCCATTAACTCTCAGGAGAATGAGCAAATTAGTCTTGGAAGAAAAACAACTAGAATGTTTCTCAGACATACCCATGGAATAGTGAGACTTTGGCCTTAGCTTGCTTACTTGGATGTATCATCAAAATATTATCAGAAAAGGCCAACTCCTAGGATAGGACATCATGTTTAATAAAGTAGAGGATTGTCCAGAAGGAGGAAATCCCTCATAGACATGAGCTTCTGCAGTGGACTCAGACACACCAGTGATCGTGACGATAGCTCTGACCCCGACAGTACCTCGTTCTGTTACTAGAAGGTTACAATGACTCAGACCAGCCAATGGCACACCATCACCAAACCCAGTGAATGGTGGTGATTGAGGTAATGTAATGTGAATGTGAATGTTAAAAACATGCAACAGTGTTTTCCCCTCTATGTTATGCTTTTATTGCTGCTGCTGCCATTGTTTATGTCCAAATAAGCTGAGATGCTATTTCCTGACTGTTTATGAACATACTTTTGTTAGTGTCTTCAGTATTAACATTTAAAGTTATTTTTATTTAATTAAAAATATAAACTTAAGTTTGTTTTGTTTCTCATTGCATTAAGAAATTAAATGAACAAGCTGCAGAATTGTTTGAATCTGGAGAAGATCAAGAAGTGAATAATGGTCTGATTATCATGAATGAGTTTATTGTCCCATTTTTACCCTTGTTACTGGTGGATGAGATGGAAGAGAAAGATATACTGGCTGTGGAAGATATGAGAAATCGATGGTGTTCCTACCTTGGACAAGAAATGGAATGTAAGTTTATATAATGCTAGTGGGCACCCAAGGTATTCATGAAAATATTAGATACAATTTTAACTTACTGCTTTTTGTATTCTTTAATATTTTAATATCGATATCACGACACGATTTTACCATATTTGTGAACTAAGCTGTTAACACTGTGCTATTACCATTTGTATTTCACCACTTCTCAAAGAGAAAAAAGCATTTAACATACACTGATAACTCAGATGTTGAACTTAATCTTTCCAAATTCATATCTAAACACTGAAAAGTTTAAGAAGTGAACATATTTACCCCATAAGAATTTGGGAAAAAAACAAATAATTTGTTCTGAGATCCGAAATTAAATTTGAAAATTCATTTTTTCAGTACTTTAAGTCACTCTGGAGGTTGCTAGCCTTCTTGCGTATGTATCACCGTGTCAGATAACGCTGTCGCCCCTGAGTTGTTTCTATTGTGTCCAAGTTAACACAAACTTTTAGCCTCTTTGGTGGTCTGGGTTATTTGTTTCCTGGTTAACAATTTTCCATGTTTTGCTACATTAGCTGTTTCATTCTTTTTCTTTTTATTCCAAAACTGTTGATATTGTTAACTTAGCCAAGTTGTATTCAGCAACCAGTCAGAGAAATGGTGATCTGATTCAGAAATACAGAAGAATTTCTTTCTTCAACTCGATGGTAGTTCTCACAGATTTCCTTTGAACTTTATTGTTGGTATCGCTTACTGTCTTTGGAGCCACGATTACAATACTTTACCCAAGCAGAGCTCAAAAGCCCCACGATGATGAATGTTTTAACGCACTTACGTAATAAGCATTACTCATGTCTAAGCGAGAGCGTGCTGAGACGGAAGCAGTACCCCTTTTTGTCCGGACTGAGAGACACTAAATGACAGACTTACTGTCGGCCAGTACAGGTTTTTCAAGTTGGATTTTTGGTTGAGTGTTGAGCAAAGTTACGAACACTAAGCAGATTTTTTTCGAACTTTGCTGGTCAAGCTATCGGAACTGTGAGCGCAGAGCCATTCCACAACCAAGGATCGCCGTATTTTGAAAGGACTTGTCAAACTGCTGCAAGTTAATCACATTGAGGGCAAATATTTATCTCCCCCTCTCTTTATCTTTAATTATATCTAATGGTGTGTATTTACAGCAAACCTCCAAGAAAAGCTGACGGATTTTCTGCCCAAACTGCTTGATTGCTCTACAGAGATGAAAGGTTTCCATGAGCCACCGAAGTTACCGTCATATTCCACTCTTGAACTCTGTGAGCGGTTTGCCCGAATCATGTCGTTCAGTCGGACTCCTGCTGATGGAAGATAAACTGCACTCACTCTCCCTAAACACACTGTGTAACATTTTTTAGTTATTACCCCTTGCCTTCCTGTCACAGGATAAGCTTGTTGCTGCTATAGGTTTTAACTTTTTGTTTTTATTTTAATAACTGCAAAAGACAAAATGACTATACAGACTTTAGCCAGACTGCAAACAATAAAGCTGAGAATCGCATGACACTCAGACTTTGTTTTAACCAGAACTGATGTGTAATTCTAAATCCAGTTGACTTTATTCTGGCAAACCCATGCTTTTGCCACCCTTTGTTACAGTATTACTTTGCTTCTACCTTTATCAGCAGCTTTCCCCACAGTCTGGCCCTTCCAGGGCTGCAGCCATTTAAGTGTTCAACATTATGTACAATAGCATAATATTTGGTAGCTTGTAAATGAAATTAAAGAATAAAGTTTTATTTATGGCTACCTATGTGTTTGTAAGCAGGTATATTGTATATTAGTGTATTATTTTAGTTCTAATATATAAATGAATTTTGTCTGGGGATTGATAAAGATTGGTGATGAACAAATTGATACAATCTTTAATTTTGCTCCAATGTTAGCACATTGGACATTTACTAAATATTTGACACGTAAATATATTTATATTTTTTACTAAGTTGTGGAACTTAGTATGACACCTAAACCTATTTTGAATTCAAATAATGTTTTCACTGAAATGAGTGACTGATTTTTAAGTCAAACCACACTGAAACTTTTAAGCTTTTCTTAGAACAACCTTTTATTTTTCTATGTATTTATAACCAATATAGCAAGGTAATTATTAAAAGAGAAATCTGAAAAAGTACTTGAATAAGGGCTACTTAATTGTGAAACTTAAAAGATATGTATATATATATATATACACATACACACACACACAAACACTTTTATTCTTCATAATGGAGAACAATGTTTTGCATTATATAATCATTCTATTTTTGTAAATTGTATACCACTTTAATTGAATATGTTCTCTACTAATCAATGCTGTGAAATGAAGTTGATGTTGTTAAAATAGAAATTGTGAGTATCTTTCCTGCTTTTACTTGCCTACTTTTCAAAAAGGAGCTATCTGTAGAACATTTTGTAGATGAAACTGTGTTTAAGTTCAATGAAGTAATATTGTGAATGCAAACCAGTGCTTTAAAGGTAATCATGTTACCAACAACCTATTTTTGGATTTATAAAAAATGCTTTATAAACTATTTTGCTAGCTTAGTAAAGCATTCATTATATCATGTGTATGTTTGTTGTAGCGACACCAAAACTAGTGCTTTTTACAAACACCTTACAAAATAGTAGGAGGAAAAGGGGGAAGAAATTATTCAGTAACATGTGATACTCTTTATAAAGTTATCTGTACTGATACAATATTAATGACAAGGAATGGATACTGTATCTGTTATAAAAGTTAGATCTTGCAGATTATAACTTTCAAAATATTTTGGTTTAGATTTTAAATTCTCTACTGAGTAGAATTAGTATTCTGCATCAAGTTTCAAAGCCTGTCAAAGGTTTAGACACCTTATATGTATCACCAAGGCTTTTGTAAACGTCAACATTTTATGATAACAGTAAAGTTGATTGTGTTCATGTGTATACTTTCCTACTGACATGTAAAGTTCATGTGTATACTTTTCAAACACAAAATACAAATTCTTTCAAGTGACACATCCAGGTAATCATGTGTGGCTCTTGTGCTAAAGGTAAGTGATATTACTAAATTTATTTTGCACTTTAAAACTAGGTTATTCCTAACAATAAATCTGAAACTTATTTTAAATAAGTGCCTTTTTTTTTTTTTTTCAAAACCTGGGGAAAAGCTTGTTTTCATAGCAGCATTTAGTGTGGTTTGGGGTCAGTGGTATTCCCTTATATTATGTACTGGGGGAAATTGAATTTACAGCTAGTACTTTAAAAAGTGGAATGCATAATAGTGTTATCCAGTGGAGGTTACATTTTGATTTGAACTATTTTCATTTTGTTTACTATAGTAGGTCCTTCCTGCTCCTTAAAATTAGATTTGCATTAATTCAGGGTGGAATTTAAGACCTTGAAGTTTCTTGTAAATACAGGCTTTAGGAGAACTGTAATCACGAGTAAAGCAAGGAGGCACCTCTAGTACTTTTCTTAATCAAATTCACATTAGTGCTAAGTATACACCAGATCACTAATTGGCAAAGTGTAGTCTCCAGTCCCAAACTTCAGCATCATTTTGAGAACGTGTTAGGAATACAAATTGCTGAGCCCTAGTTCAAAACTACTGGTTTGGAAACGGGGGCAACCTAATCCCTTCACACCATTTGTATGTTTGCCAAAGGCTGAGAACCGCAAAACGAACTAAGCGTACCAGGATGCTATGCATCTTAAAATGATGCGGCAGAGTTTGTGTTGCAGGGGGTCCTTTGTTTGTTGGAAGCTTTTCCTGTCTCTTGCAATTCCAAGGAAACGATCGAAGGATTATTTATTTATTTATTTATTTGGGGATGGTGGTGGTTGCTTTTATATTTAATTGATCAGGTGCATTTTCATTGCATCCTTCCTGTTCTACAGTATTTTCATCCTTAGTTCCTTCCTTTCCCTTTTCCATCCCTCACTTCATCACTGGTAACTGTTGTGGCCACACCTTGTTACATTGTCACACAATGCTGTGAGACACAGGCAGTGGTGGGTTTCCTCTTTGGTGAGGTGGAGGCCGGGGCTTAGGAATGGTCTGGAAGAGTAATGAGCTATCCATCTATTTGCCACATTTTTTTTCCCTCCTGCAATTCCTAAACCTAATTTCATTTTCTAATGGACTGACTTTAGGAATAAATTAAATTTTCATAATAGAGGTTGTTACTAAGAATAATGATTCAGGTGAGGGAACTGCACACTCATAAGTACATACTATAAACCCTATCAATTTAAATATTCTTCGTCATCCCATGTAGTTTTTCTCAATCCCTATTTAAACATTACTGTTTCCCCCCACCTTCTCCTGTGCCAGCTCTTGTGATAAATGACCTTTTCTTTGCATCGTCAAGAAAATGGGGCATATTAAGTATGGTTGTCCTTTCAACTTTACACCTCCCTGCTGTGAGTTTACGGCTACCCAGTATATAACATAAGTGCAAATCATTAACAATCTTAAAAGTATGAAGTATAAAGTCAAAATTTAGTATGAAGTTGCCATAGAAATTTAGCTCACTACCACCAAACGTTGCCAACTCCCGAGTGTAGAAAAGCAAACAAGCGTGTCAGACTCCATTCTAAATCATGACAACCCCCTAAGTTCAAGGGTAGCAGTGCCTCGGGGTTTTCTTGTCTCTAATACTGAAGATACTTCGGCCAGTGGACCCACCATGAGGGCACAGACTACACAAACCACAACAGCCAGCGGATCACTAACCTCCACTTTTTAGTTCAAAACATCCATTAAAAACACACATCCATTATTTAAATTCCATTAGCATCCATCTATTAAAGTATAGAGAAGCTTTCTAAAATCATTTTCCTCTAATGTATTAGGCCAAACCCTGTACATCAGCTTCTTTTTAGTGTGTGTATGTGTGTGTTTAATAGGGCCAAACTGCTTCTCAGCCCTGGCTGTATATCAAAAGCACATGAGAATTGCCTCCGTGTAAAATTACCTTCTTTGCCATGAGGCCAGAAGAACTGGATGTTGACCTGCTAGCATTACTAAACAGATTTAGTTCAGTGATTCTATTGAATCCTGATTCAAAGGGGGTGGGGCATGAAGAATAGTTTCAAATGCTGGGTGAACTCCTGAGACTTGATAAAATCTTTAAACCTTAAAGTACCCTAAGGTCTTGAAAGCAGACAATAGCTTAAGCAGTAACAGTGTCAGCCTTGGATATTGTGCTCTTCTAAGAATTACCAACAGCAACTTGAAAGACCAGATAGGAACTTTGGAAAATCCTTTATTGTAAGCAGGGAGGAGCATCTCAAAAACAGGATGAGGATGGTTGCACAACTTGAAGAATGTAATCAATGTCACAAAATTGTATGTGTAGGAGTGGTTGAACTGGTACATTTCATGTATATTTGTACAGAAAATTTACATGTGTGAAGAGCATTTGAAAAGTTCGATCTACTGAGCCCTGGTGGGGCTGTTAGATACACATTTCAAACACACTAGCAACTCTAAGGGTCTCCACTGAAATTGTGTTTACTGGCTGGGCTAAGATCCCCAAGGTTAGCAGTTTGAAACCCACAGCGGGAGTTCTACCCTGCCCTTTAAGATCACTGTGAGTCAACATTAAATTGATAGCAGTGAGAGAAAGCCACTTGAGCCTTGGTGTTTGGGAGGTGGGTTGTTAAAGGCCTGGCCAGCATTTTGAAGCCCCCGCTGCGTGGTGGGAGAATGAATGACAGAACTCTCTACTCCCATAAAGAGTTTTGGAAACCCACAGGGGCAGGTCTACCTGCCCTATGGAGTCTAGGAGTGGGCATCGACTCGATGGCAGTGACAGTTTGAGTTTGAGCCACTGTAAGGGAGGAAGAAGAGGTCTGCTCTCATAAGGAGCTCAACAACACTATAGGGTTGTTACGAGAATGATGGCTTTGAGTGGCCCTAGACCAGGCACCCTCCAACTATGGCCCACAGGCCACATGCAGCCCACTGAGGACATTTACCCCGCCTTCCAGGTGTTTTTGCCCAGTTTGTTTTTACTTCAAAATAAGATATGTGCAGTGTGCATAGGAATTTGTTCATAGTTTCTTTTAAAACTATAGTCCGGCCCTCCAACGGGTCTGAGGGACAGTGAACTGGCCCCCTGTTTAAAAAGTTTGAGGACCCCTGGGCTGTAGACAGTATCATATGTATTCCTAAAGCATTAGAGTTGAAAGGTGGTGTGTTAGTCTGGGTAGATTAGAGAAACAAATCCAAGGAGACTCAAGTGTATAAGGAAAAGATTTATATACAAGAGCAATTGAACATTGAGAAAACAGCCTAGCCCAGTCCAGATCAAGTCCGTAAGTCCAATATAGCCCAAATGTCCAATAACAATCCATAAAGTCCTCTTCAGACTCACGAAACACATACAGTGACGCCAAATGTAGGAAGATTACAGGCCAGTGGGTGTGAAGTCTTGTGGATCCAGCGGTATTGTAAGCATCTCAGTGCTGGCAGGGATCTCCACATGGCTTCTCCAGGGCGCAGAGTCTATCAGCATAGTGCTTTGTGTCCTATGAGTAGTGTGTCTCTCAGGGAATGAGCAGAGAGAAAAATAGTGCCTCCCGCCTCCAGAAAGGAATATGGGATTTCCTAGAATTCTCAGAAGGCCATGCCCACACAGAGGCCTCATTGGCTATGATCTGATTGACAGACTAGACTCCACCCCTTCATTCACAATCCTCTCAAATTGACACCAGTTTATGGAATGACCACAGGTGGCTTGAGGTTTCTTACTCTAGATCAGCGGATCTCAACCCTGGATCGTGACCCCTTTGAGGGTTGAATGCCCCTTTCACAGGGGTCGCCAGATTCCTAACAATAGCAAAACTACAGTGATGAAGTAGCAAGGAAAAGAATTTTATGGTTGGGTGTCACCACAATGTGAGGAGCTGTGTTAAAAGGTTGCGGCATTAGGAAGGTTGAGAACCACTGCTCTAGATCAATGCTTCTCCAACATTAGTTTATCTGAGCATCACCTGTGGTCGTTCCATGAAAGACTTGGCTATAGCTTGAGCAAGGTGGAGGACAATACTTCTCTACTGCATGTCAAAGGAACTGCTTCTGGGCTTAAATTTCCCTGTGTGCTCTGAGTAGTGCACATCCATGTCTCTAAACAAAGACGTACTCATGTTTTTCAGCCCTAAACTGAATTTTTCTTATTCCTATGCCGAGTGGCTAAGAGTTCGGATTCTCATCTGGAATCAGGCTACAGAATTCAGATACAGGTCAACAACTAGTAAAACTCACTGCTATCTAGTCACTTCCGACTCAGCCACCCTACAGTTCCGGGCAGAACCGTCCTTGCCACTTCACGCATGTAGAAAGCCTAGTCTTTCTCCTCTGTTCATATTTGCTAGCTGACTGTTAACTTTGAATGAGTTCTTTAACTTTTTGGATGCCAGTTTCCTCATTTATAAAGTGAGAATTAAAATATAATCCTCCTTTAAAAAAGAACCCAATTACCTTTGAGGCACTTTTGGCTTAATCCTAAATAGGGTTTCCGAGGCTGTAAATCTTTATGGAAGCTGCCAGCCTCATCATTCTCCCGCAGCACAGCTGGTGGATTTGACTGGCCAGCCTACCAGTCCTGTGCCTAACCCACAGCACCGCGAATGTTCCCAGCCAGTCCTCTGTAAGAGGGTTATTTTAAGGATTATTTGCGTTTGTATCTAGAAAACAAAATGCCTGCCCAGTAAATGTTCAATAGCAAACTTTTTATTTATTTTTTTTTACAATATGACACATTGCTATTCCCACTTTTTTATTTTCAAGGTTTTGGCTTTCTCTACAACTACTTTTGGCTACTCATTACTTACGGTTCCTTTTGTGCCTGTTCCTTTGATAGGATGGTTCGACATACTTGACTCTCTTCACCTTCTGTGGGTGTTGTCTACTAATTTACCTTTCTGCCCCACATACGAAGGGGTACCCCCCCCCCCAAAATGGAATCTTTTTTCAAAGCTATGTATTTAATTTTTTTTTTTTTAACGAAACAACCTTAACACCTTCAAAGTACTTTCCATTACACTTATATTTGTCAAATCTGTGATTCCACTGTTGGAAACATTTTTCAAACTCATCTGTTTGGATTTCTGACAGCACCTCCCTTATTTTTTCTTCATCTCTTCCACGTCGTCAAATCACCGTCCTTTCGGGTGTCTTCATTCACAGAAACAAGAAGAAGTAACGGAGTAAGGTCAGGTGAATGAGGTGCATAGGGCAAGAGAGGCGTGCTGGTTTTTGTTCCAAACTGGTGCACTGAGATGACTGTGTTAGGTGTGTTGTTGCAGTTCCCTGTCTGCCACAAATCGGGCCTTTGTTATCACACACTGTGACGCAATCTTTTCTGAACCTTTAACTAGAAAGCTTCATTAACAGTCTGACGTGGGAGCATGCACTATGAGTCATGCACTACGAGTTGACATTTTCATCCTTTGGGGAAGTTGACCTGTTTAGAAACGGGTGTCTCATCAGTTGATATTTCAACTTTTTTGAAATGAGAAAAACACTCAGACACTTGGGTTTACCCCATAGCACTGTCCCTGTAAGTGGTGTTCAACATCACAACAGTTTCTGCAGCATTTTTCCCGAACAGAAAACAAAATTTCACAGCCACACACTTTTTTTTTTTTTAAATAGGCCATCACAAAAAGTGAGGTGTGAGCAAAGTGCTTTTACAAAAAATTTCACTGTGATCTAAGGGAACTTTCCCGGGGGCCACCACTGGGTGCACTAAGAGCGAGTTACTCAATGCTCACCCAGCAGGGAAAATGTTTACTACGAAAGCTCTGCTCCACCCAGGGCAATTCTGGTGTTTTTCTAAGGGGGATACCCCTTTATACATGGAATGCTGGGGAGAAACATTGGGCCACAAACCTTTCTAGATCTCAAAGGGAGAAAGATAAGCCCATCTTTGCCTGTAAAGATTTACACCTTAGAACCCTGTCTATACAGGGTCATGATGCATCCAAATGAACTCAACGGGAGTGGGTTTGACTGCATGGATGTTGATGATTCACATCTGTGTCTGCATTCGGGAGTCCTGGTGGTGCACTGATTTCTCATTAGGCTGCCAACCACAAGTTAGCAGTTCAAAGCCACAAAGTGCCTGTGGGAAAAAGATGAGGCTTTCTACTCTGTTAAAGCTTAACAGTCTCGTAAACTCAGAGGCTGTTCCACTTCGACCTATTGGGTCGCCACGAGTCTTCATTGGCTCCACGGCAAGGAGAGGGAAAAGTCTGCACTCATCACTTCTTCCCAGACCTGGTGCACCCATGCCTGTGCTGATGAGTAATCCAGAAAGGGGCCCTATTCTTAATTCTGCTTTCACTTCCTGCTGATTGCCAAGTGTTGACAGGTCAAGTTTCTTCCTACTTCATGTTCTCTCGCTGCTGCTGCTGCTGCTGCTGTCCACTCGTTTCCTCCCGGAGCCAGCTTTCTGTCTCAAGATGTTAATTCCTGAAACTCTAGAGACTCAAGAATTTGTAGAAACTCTCTGGGTGGGTACACGAGTCAATGGACTAGTTCTCCTTGAATTCGTGTTAATGTTTCTATCAAATGAGACCTTTTAAGGTTCTGTTTCCTGGTGTGTACATAGTGTGAGAATTCACACCCCTCCTTTCATTCATACATATCACAATCTTTCAAGGGGTCCTTACATAAAACAAACATAATGAGACAGGACTTCCCAGAGTTGGACTCATGATAGTACACTGTCATGAGTGTACTATCATTTATTTGTGTGCATACAACATAGGCTGTTAAATATGTATTATTTTTGTGCCTTTTGTCTTCTGGCTAAATTTCTAGAGGCATAACTTCTGTGTTACTGAATATGCAGATTGAAATGTTTGACTTCAATGAAGAAGTGGTCAAAGACAAAACAGGCATTATACAAAATGATTATTACATGTTGTTGCGTGCTGCCAGGTCAGTTCTAACTCATATACAACAGCGAAACGCTTGCTGTGCCGTCATCTCACATTGGTTATGTTTGAGTCCACTGTGGCAGCCCTTGTCGGTCTATCTCATTGAAGGTATTTTTCTTTTTCACGGACTCTACTAAGCATGCTGGCCTTTTCCAGGGTCTGGTCTCTTCTTATAAGAAGTCCAAAGGATATGAAGTGAAATCTCACCGTCTTCACTTCCTAGGAACATTCGGGCCATAATTTGTCCAAGACAAATTTGTATATTTAAATGCTAAGCATGCTAATCAGGAATGAAAATTAAATATACAGTGAGATACCACCAGATGTTTAAAACATTGACAAAATATTAATCCTTGGCCTTTTTAAACGCTGGTGAAGTCCTCTAGCAACACCGAAAACCAAAATCAAACCCACTGTCGCGTGGAATCTGGCTCCGAGTGGCCTGATAAGGCAGGGTAGAACAGCTCCGGGAGGTGTGAATCTTTATAAAAGTAGAAAGCCTCCTCTCTCTCCAGTGGACCTCCTGATGAGTGAACTACTGACCTTCAGGGTAGCAGCACCAGAGCTCCCCTATAGCAGTACACTTAACACTCACTTCCATCATGTAATTCTGGATCATAGTGACCCTATGGACCCTATGACTGCCATCAAGCCAACTCTATTCATAATTCTCCTATAGGACCGAAATGCTCCTGTGGGTTTACAAGACTCGAACTCTTTAAGGGAGTAGGAAAGCTCATGTTTCTCCAGTACAGCCCCGTGTGGATTCAAACTGCTGACTTTGTGGTTAGCAGCCTAACTTCTAACCAACTACACCACTAGCGCACCTCTAGTGACCCTATAGGAATACTCAAGTGTAAAATGTTTCCCACGAAGTAAAAATTTCAAAGTTATGAATATTGTACTACTCAGCAATGCTTAGTTATTTTCCTTAAAGAAACTTGAGGAGACAGAGTGGTGTAAGTGATCTGTGATTAGCTGCTAGCCCAGAGGTTTACAGTTTGAACCCAGCCATCAGCTCTGCAGAAGAAAGATCCTGTAAAGATCACAGTCAAGAAAGCGCTTGTGACGTAGTTCTGCTTGGTAACACGGGGTCTCCATGAGTCGAAGGCTGACTCAATGGCAGTTAACACAAACAGCAAAGATACATGGGCACGTGTACCTTTATATGAGTACATGTATGAGGCTAAGTCAAAAAACATTGTTACCAAATCGCGGAAATCTTCATTAAACGAGCATCAAAATGAAAAGCTATGGGTTCTGCACATATCCTCCACCTAGTCCTCCACACTCCTGAAGGCATGTGTCTAAATCTTGCCTGAAGAGCCCTATGCTTTTTAATTTACTTCATGTCAAAACAGAAGGAAGTCATCCTAGAAGAATGCAAATTACGTTGCCTTTAAATGTTCTTTAAATGTTATGAACAAAATTAAGTGTGAGGGAGAAGATCAGGGCTGTAGGGTAGATGGGGAAAGATTTTCCAAGGAAATGCTCATTGAACAAGAGGTAACTACTCTTAAACAAATAGCAGTGTCAATTTTTAGCCTGTTTTTCACCAATGCAGTTTTCAGTTTTCTTACAACTTCTTCCTAATGATCTGCAGGGACTGTTCTGTGTCTGAGCAAGTCTATCAAAAATAACCTCTGGAATGAAAAACAAAAGTCCTTATAGACTTGTGAGTTGACCTCTTTAATTTGAATTTTCCTGCCCCAGCAGTTCCCTGCAAACCCACCTGTTTGAGGGGACCTTTTTTATCCTGAGTAAGACTGAGACAAGTGACATACAGAGAGAATCCGTCTGCAGCCGCCCACGGAATGCAGAGCCACGTGTAAACCCAGTTTGTGTGACATAAGCCCATACCCGTGTGGCCTGCGACACGAGTAGCAATGCTTTTCAACTTACCTGCATATGCTACAAGAACATTTTTGGAAACATTGTTCATACAAGCAAAACTCCAAGCACCTCAATTGTCCATCAATAATAAAGCAGTAAATTGTCATGCTTTCATGTAATGAAATACTAATACAGCAATAAAAGGAATAAACCAAAGCTTCACATATCAACATGGATAAATTTTATAATGATAGCCTTTAGTGAAAGAAGCAAGATAAAAGTATATACAGTATACATTTTTAGTGCTTTGGGGTTTGTTTTTAACTAAAAAAACAAAAACAAACAACAACACCAAACTCCCTGACATTGGGTTATTTCTGACTCAGAGCCCCTATAGGACAGCATAGAACCTGTGAGTTGCCTAGACTAACTACTTGAGGGAGTAGAAAGCCTAGTGTTCCTCCGAGAGTGGCTGCTGCTTTCAAACTGCTGACCTTGTGCTTAGCTGCACAGCCCAACAAGTGATCACCATACCACCTGGGCTTTTTTATATTAAAATAGTGCGTTTTAAAGGAAGAAGATGTGTCAATGAAAAGGGACATTTGGGAAGCTCTAGACGTGCTTTTAACCTCATGTGATTTCATGTTTAGTTAAATGTCTGTAGGTCTTTGTGCAATTTTGTCGTTGGGGTTACACATCTGGCTTCTAGAGTAGAATTATCCCCTGGAGTATACTTTTGAGATTGATCCATCCTGAGAAGCATTTTAAACCAAGTAAATTAGTCGTGTCAAGTAATACAGTGATGGAAAGAAGAGAGTAAATGGTTCAGGTGAGTTGTGGAGCGCACCAATAGGTCCTGCTATGTGGGGGGCAGAGCCCGTAAAGGAAATAGAGAAGATTCTTATTTCATGTCGATGAAATTGGAAACTCCGTGTGTGCCTTGGGTCAAAAGAAGTTTTCTAGACACAGGAAGTTGTCTGGTATGACAATAAATGAGGAGAGAATACCAGATAATTTTGACAATTGTAATTTTCTGTAGAGTGCTGAGGACAGAGATACTGAAGTGGCTTCAAGAGTTCCAACAACAGGGTGGATTATCTAGATAGAAAACTTTCCCATTTTCCGAATATTTACATATTAATAAAACAGTAAAATAGTCATGCATACCACAGGCTGGGAAGAAAGTAAGAAATATTTTCAATGACCAAGTTACAAGAAAGAATACATTTTGATAAATTATACTAGAAGAAAGAATTATTCTTTTAGTCTCTCCAAAGAAAATATAAGATTGTCAACTTATATAGAGGTACATTAAAACTGTAAGGAAAAAATATAAAGTCATTATTATGACATATATGCTGTATAAATATGGTAGTCATTAATATTTATAGCTTTGTAATTCTGTTTTCATATTTTAAGTATTAATCTTTCCGCATAAATACTAATATTTCTACAAAATCCTTCACTTTTTTTCATTAGATTTGTGAATTGTGAATTGGCTCTGTGGGCCATAGAGCATAATTGAAGCTAGCAAGCAGAGCACACAGTACAAAGGATACAGGCAGAAAGAACTTTCAATCAGATATTTTTGTCTAACCATGATACTTGCGAGGCAAAACCATCAGAAAAAAGGGAGAAAACCTTCTTACTGTCCCATGAAGACAGTAAAGACTTTGGTTTGGTTTTGCTTCTCGAGGTAGGGAGGACTTCACAACCACAAGTCATGAGTCTGGAGATAAGGGGTTGAGGCTAGAATTCACACTGCACACACAGTCGGAGAAATCTCAGGAATCTGAACGGCTTCTGGTATGTCAGCACTGTGTCCCTGAGAAGATTCCAACTCAGGGCAGCCTGCAGGACCGAGGGCAACTGCCTCATGGCGTTTCCGAGGCCCTCGGGAAGCAGACTGCCCATCTTGCTCAGGGCCCCTGAAAACCAGATATGTTGAAACAAAAAATGGGAGCGGGGAGGACTTGCTCTGAGGAACATGTTTTGCATGTTGATTTTATATAAACAATGAATAAGAAGTAAAAGTATTTGCAGAAACTGATGTGGACTCTTTTTAGATGTTGTTGTTCAAATGAAATTCCTATGCATAGGTAAGGGGACATTTCAAACAGCAGAGGACTGGACAGCAGGATAGACTCTCTTACCGTGTTTATCAAGGTGGTCTTAAACTATTTTTCAAACCTCAGTCCTACATTGAGTTGGGCGTCTAGGGGTTGCTTAGATTTCCTTCAGGGCAACCAACACTTGCTGCTGCCCTCAGATGCTCAACCTAAAGAGGGCTGCTTCCCCCAAGGGTCAGCAGGCCCTCCTGGGGGGGCCCTTGCTGGGGCCTACGCCAGGCATGGTGAAAGGCCCACACAGGAACAGAGATGCTCCAGAGATCGCTAATGAGGTGTCTGACTGATCATCACAGTTCATCTTCCTCTACCCAACCCTAGTTTCCTCCCACTCTTCCACTGGGGTCTGTCTCTTCTCCGCACCACCACCTGCCCACTACATCCAGCGAACCCAACGCCAACACGTTTAGGCGGCCAGGCTCCTGTGATTAGGCTTCTCAAATGTATTGATAGCAACATAGAACCAAATTATTGTTTCAAGTAATTATCTTTATAGGTTAGTAAACTGATGTTTTGATTGACAGGATTATTTTTTTATTTATCCAAAGTTCCATCTGGGTGTGATCATCGTACTTAATGGTGAAATTCTAAAATAGTAAAGATAAATGATTGAACGATAAGCCCTTGAACATTAAAAATTCTAATTTGTGTAATGTCTCTGCCTTCCCCAATGTGGGATATGTTGTGCATTTTTTAATTGCTTTGCTGACAATTTAGAAATACAGCCGAAGAAGGGATCAATTGTGATACTCATTACAGGTCAAACCATGATTGCTGTCTTCTGCATCCCCAGTAGGTGGTGCCCTACTACTGTATTTAGGGAATAGTTCATGTGTTCTTTTAAGTACAGCGTGAGAAAGGAAGAAAATGCTAGCATATGTTCTCAGATCTGTATACTTTTATTTAAGAACCTCTTCATGTTTTCTTTTAAGATGATACCATTGCTGTAAACACCTTAGTACTTTGCTTCTTTAATTTATACACTTACAAGTTCGCATATACAAAGAGGCAATCATTTACACAGCAAGGTTATATAATACCACATAATCAGTCAACAGTACAGGATGGTCAAAATGTTCCCAGAAAATTTTCCCATGATCTATTTTTACATTCATTTATCTTACACATGAAAACCTCTACGTGTACAGGAAGTCAACCAGAAAAACAGGACCTATCATTATAATCATTACCTTTATTTTTGCAATAAAACTATTTTCCACTTCTAAGCTACTCTTCAACTGTTTACATTCGAAATAATTGACCTTGCTGTGAAGCTAGTGGAAGTGAACAT
This sequence comes from Echinops telfairi, assembly GCF_000313985.2. Classification (NCBI taxonomy): domain Eukaryota; kingdom Metazoa; phylum Chordata; class Mammalia; order Afrosoricida; family Tenrecidae; genus Echinops; species Echinops telfairi. Next base: position 2,773,381 of record NW_022111372.1, read on the forward strand.
ACTCTTAATTTTCATAGCTTTTATTTCACTACTCCTTATGTTTGCTTTGGCAATATATGCACTAAAAGTTAAAATTCAGAGGCAAGATGAACTTCATACAAGAATAACTCTCAATCTGGTCAAACAATCCGGGTTTTTACTTGTGCTAGCTGGATGACACATCTCTTGCTTTACTGATGTTATCACTATTTTTCTTTGGAGCCGTGCTGTCAATATTTTATGCAAGTAAAGTGGTAAAACAACAACAAGGACACCATGACAAATGTTTTAGCACACTAACACAAGCGCTATATGTTATCTGAGAGTGGTGCTTACACTGAATCGTCACTCCTTTGTGCCCTCAGTGAGACATGACAAGTGACTCAGCCAGTACAGGTTTTTACAAGTCACATTTGTGGTTAAAGTATTAATGGGCACCAGCCACTACGCCCCGCCCCTCCAACTTTGCTATTCCAGTAGTGGAAAGTTCGAGCTTGGAGTCGTTAGCCAACCGAGGCATCATTATACTTGAAGCTGGGAGAGAATACAGTGGTAACTGGCATACCGTATTTGGAATTACTTTTTTTAAGTCAAAGTGAAGAATTTTCCAAACTTTCTGTGTTAGTCTGGGTACTTTAGAGAAACAAATCCACAGAAACTAATGTATAAAAGAGAGTTTTATATAAAGGCTAAGTGCACATCAAGAAAACATCCCAGCCCACAAGTCCAACATTGACCCATTAACCCATATGTCTGACACCAATCCACAAAGTCCTCCTCCACCTCACAAAACAGATGCAATGATGCCAACTGCAGGAGGAAAGCCTAGTCAGTGAATGTGTAATTATCACCCAGGGCTGCATCGGGATAGGTCCATGTGGCTTCTCCTCAGGGATGTCTTATAGGAAGTGAGCCTTGCCAGCTGAAGCAGGGAACTGGTCAAGGCAGCTGCACCCTGGTCCAACCATCACAAAGCAAGAGACCCGAGAACTAGAAAGGCGAGGCTCACTGAGCCATTTATCCTTCCACCTTTCAATTAACCCCACGTGTTTATTGGCCAGGTTGGCACAATAAACTAACTACCTCACTTGCCATTGCTGTATCCAATAAGGGAAATCAATCCTGGGCTGAATTATATATAGGGTTCATATGCGTGTTTACACTGCATAAGCAGAAAAATAATAGGCATTTAGTTTTTTAGACTCTACCTTGAAAGGTTTAGGTACAATTATTCAGTAGAGACACTACTACTCAGCCGTAGCCTATGAAAATAATCAACTGTAAAATAATTTCTTCTAAAAAGGGCTGCTTACCACAGCCTATTTCCTAAGAGAAATAGCTGTGGTTTCTTAAAAGTTGAGCTCAGATGGTATTTGCACGGGGAGTGCCAAAATGAATTTTGTGTTCTGTTGAATTTTCTAAAACACCGAAAGGTGGTACGGACAGTACATTATAAATTGTAAAGGAGTATGTTAGGCAATTCTAGAGGGATTTCCATGTTGACCGTACTTTTCCCAATGTTATGCAGCTTGTGCAAAATGTTCACTATTATATTTATAAAAATGGTTTTTAAAAGCTGTTGACCTGACATGGCGGAGTTTGTTAAGTCGGCTGCTTGACTACATACCCTGTATAATAAGTATGTGACGTTGTGGGCATATTATAGAGCAATTTCTTGATGTTATCTAGAGAAAAACGGAACTTCATCTAGGTGGGTCTGAACATTATTGTAGCTTAAACAACAGCTGACTTCCAGGATTATCTTAAGAAATCTTGGTCTTCCATACTACCCCTGGACGGTTCTGAATCCTTAGTGCCCGGTGTTGGTTTGGTGACGGCTGCAGAGCCCATCAGAGAAGATCGATGTTGGACCAATGGTTTGCTATTTCCTATGTTACTGCATGGAAATATGACCAAGTCCTAAAAACCAGATCAACCATTTGCTACACTTGAGATTATTTGTATTTTAAAATTTTTAGAGTTTACATACTAAGATAAGTTTTAATCATACTTCCAGTTTAATTTATGAAGGTTTAGAAGTTTCCTTAAATTGTCTTGCTTTCTTAAGTGTGCACAATTAATTTATAAATGAAGCAGAAAAAAATTCTTCGTGACTAAACTCATATTTCTTTCAGAACTCTATAGTAGTTTGTCCTGGGTACCATAAAATAGAACACAGACCACTTATAACATACTGGGTTCTTAAAATTTCTATAATTGAGATTTTATCTAATTAAGTTATTCTATCTCTTTTCCCAAAGGTTAGTCACTACTCTCCCAAATTCCTCATCTCTTAATTACTATAAATACTGGTGTCATTTTACTTACAAGTAATTTTCTGCTTCCTACATTTTTGTGGTGTACTAACTTGGGGAAAAATGATAGTTTACTATGCCTCAAGTAACTCTGTAATTCTACAAAATCTAGGGTAAAAAAGTTTCATTGTCTGTGATTTGGAAATATTTTTCAAACATTTATTCACAGCACAGTCAGATAATTCCATTTATTTTGAGGCCTAATTCCTATAAATATAATAACGTGTAAGAAGTGCCATGTAAGAGAAAGGATGTGCCCTTTTCTTGCCTCCCTCCTCCCACTCGCCTCCCTCCCTTCTTTCTTGCCTAACTTCTTCATTTGAATATCCAAATAGAGACCTCTTTTCTTCTGAGAATCACAACCCTTCACAAAAATAAAAGAGGAAAAACTTGAATTTGTCATCATATTTTAAAGCAAAACCTAGTCATCCACAATCTTTAAAAAGTATTAAAGACAAACAGTCATACAGTCGAGCATGCCCAGGGTATTCCTTTTGTAAGTGGAGAACAACAATTTTTAGTTTTATCTCATAAGTTTAAAAAAACCTGTAAAGACCTTGTATTGCTTCCAAATCACAGCATTATCTCAAATATAATCACATAAAAGAATTTTTGACTAAAAAAGAGAATAGTAATATGACATCTTCAAGACAACCAAATTCAGTAAAAATCACTTTAATTTTGCTGTGCAACTAACTAGATATTTAAATGTTTTAAAGGAAGAACAATAATTTAAAGAGAATATGAAATTGATTATTTAGATTAAAGATTATTGGAGTATTTGTCTTTATTAGGTTTAAGTTTCACAAATAATGTTGATAATTATGTTTGATAATATTTGAATATTTCTAGTCTTTAGGTAATTAGGTATCTGTGTTAGTCAGGGTTTAATAGAGAAACAAATCCAGGAACACATTCCTATGTGTATAAGAAAGAGCATTATATACAAGAGCAATCTAATATTGAAAAAACATCCCAGCCCAGTCCAGTTCAAGTCCATAAGTCCGATATTAGCCCATATGTCCGATACCAAGCTCTAAATTCCTCACCTGACTCGTGAGCTTATGCAATGTTGTTGAGTACAGGAAGATCACAGGACAGTGGATCCAGTGTTGGTGTAAGCATCTCAGTGCTGGCGTGGGTCTCCACTTGGCTCCCCCAGCTCCAGGGCTCTAGCGTAGCTCCACGTGTCTTGTCATCAGGAATACGAAGCAGAGATTGTGTCTGTTCCAAATCCAGGGAGCTATTTATCTCCATCAGGCCTCCAAATGAGGTCATCGAGCTGCGACCTGATTGACAAGCTAGACTTCGCTCATTCGCAAGTTGACTAGAGATTATGTAACTGCCACGGTATCTGATCATATGATTAGAAAGAGTGGGTGACAGGATTGGGAAGGTGTTGAAGGAAAAATTGGAAATAGTTATTTATGGACAAATACACCTACAATAAAACTATAACTAAGTTGAAAATAATAATATTTTGTGTTGGTAGTGGAACCTGGATTATAGTTTCCTTAATTCTTCAATTTTAAACCAATGTTCCCATTTCATTTTGCAAAAATCCATTATTAATTGATGCTATTGATTTTAATTATGTTTAATGCTCGATAATCACTTTTAAAAACACATTCCATTAAAAGGGAGTTATAATTTAGTAGTCTATTTTAATTGAGCTTCACCATGGAACTAGTGGTTACAGTGAATCTTCTAACAAAGCACGATTATTCGATTTCCCATCAGATAATTCCAACATCAATGTCATCAATTCCAGAGTCTAATAGTTGTCTCTTCTTATTCAAGTTGATAGTTTTCTGTTCTTGGTACGACATTGTGCTTGTATTCTTGACATACTTCCTTTTATAGTAGGAGACTGGATCTGAAACAAGTTCCTTAGTTTGTTAAGCTTCCTCTGACACGGGTGTGGCAGAGCCAGAGAGCACTTTCCCTCCCTACTGCCAGGGAGGAAGTCCAGGTTCTCCAAACAACAGGAAGGAGCTCTGGGGGTGGAGTGGTTATGTGTTAGGCTGCAGTCTGCATGGCCGGCTGGCCGTTCGAAACCACCTCTATTCCTGTAAACAGTGACAGTCTTGGAAACCCATGGGGAGTCTCTGTGAGTCAGCATTGGCTTGAGGATAGTGAGCTGTTAGAGGTTTGGGGTTTATTTGGAGCAATAGGGAGAAGGGTCCTGGTTACTTGCTTACTGGTAAGTGGGGTTGTGCATTCAGCCTCACTGGGCCTTTGCTGAGGCCTCCAAATTGTTCCCACATAGCCCCCACTGTCAGGAGTGGCTTCCTTATCCCAACCCACTGCCCTTGCGTTAATTCTGACTCATGGCGGCCCTGGATAGGTTTCCTGAGGTTATCGATCTTATAGGAGCAAATAGTAGGAGGAGCTTCTTCTGAGGAGCAGCTCCTAGGTTTGAATCTTCGATCTTGTGGTTTTCAGCTCCATGTATACTTCAGAGCACCACCAGGACTCTTTATCCATCAATGTCCCCAAGTCTCCTGGATTTCCACGAAGCCTCTTCTCTCACTATGTCAGCACAGACAGAAAGAGGTGCCTCATTATTGCCAAGTTAGGCGAAACGTTCAGCTCACCCTGTGGTGTCTATGGGCATTTCCTAGCTGCCGACTCCATCAGCTCCTACTTGAGAAAAGAGATGGCAAGAAGAAAACCCAGAGAGTCACCATTCTGCCCTTTCTTGAGCCCATATGGTCCTTAGCTAGACTCCACCTTTCAGTGTCTTTTTGTTTGCTTTATCATGTCCAGGGTATTTGGCTGTATGTACAAGAAGAAATAGAGAGAAAGTGCCTCTCCTCTATATTGCCAAACTGAGGATGCAGTTTTAGTGATGTCTCACTCAAACACACTCACTGCTATCAAGTCAACGCCACCTCCTGGGACCTTACAGTGTAGAGCCGCTCCTGTAGGTTTCAGACTGTAGCCCTTTATGGGAGCAGAGCGTCTCCTCTCTCTGAGGGGCAGCTTGGCTTTTTCAAACGGCTGACCTCGTGTTTAGCAGCCCAGCATGTAACCATTATGCTACCTGGGGTCCTAGGCATAGTGTTCGATAGCAAAGGTATTTTTGAAAATCTTTGGCTACATGGGAGAGGGATGGAAGGAAGTTATTAACTGCAAATGGCGAGACTGCACTTTGGTGTAGTGAGCAACGTGTTCCCACAGTGGTACTGCCCAGCGCTGACCACATGCTCCACAAATAGGCCCGTGCCCACTTTGTCTTCTCCCGCAATGATGGGATATGACTCTCTGTGGAGACAGACTGGTTTAAGTAATAGCGTAGCTTATTGAAGCTTTTTGGAGGATTCTTGCTTAACTCTTGCATAAATCCCACAAGCAGTGTGATTATCCATTCGCCTTCTCCAATTATGGTTTCAGGTGAACACTATGCAAAGCCTGACATTGTTATGAGTTCCAGTTAAGACAGAATTTTATGGTTTTACCAGACATATGAGTCCTGAGATTTTATTTAAACTCATAGCTTTGAACTTCAACATTTCCCCAAACAATGTAAATGAAGTAGTTTGGGGGGGAAAAAGTTTTCAAGAAACTTTAAATTCTGCTACTCTTTAGCTCTCCAGTGCTCCAGCACTGAAGTTATATTTCCTTATTTATTAGATGAAAGTCCTCCCTGATTTTCATGCCCCACTCCTCGTCATAGCCAGTAGGGGAACCTTTGTAAAATACAGATTGATGTTTAAAACCAAGATAGAATCATGACTGAGAAATGACTGAAATATTATTTTTGGAAACTGAATACGTATCACCTGGGATTTGTGTGGATTAGTTTGCATATTTAATCAGAAAAATATAGTTTATCCAACATCTTTCAAGTCTATGGTTTGAGTATGTGCCCTTTGTTCTAATTTTAAGGCATTAGGAAATTGTGGATTAGAAGCAGTTGGCAATTTCCTTGGGTTTGATTCCTACCCCACAGAGGCTTGTGAGCGCACTCTCTGCGGCAGTGGTTCTCAATCTGTGGGTCACAGCCCCCTTGGGGGTTTACTGACCCTTTCCCAGGGGTCACCTAATCTCTCCTGCATATCAGATATGTACATTAGGATTCATAACAGTAGCAAAATTACAGTTTTGAAGTAGCAATAAAAATAATTTTGTGGTCGGGGGTCACTACAACACGAGGAACTATCTTAAAGGGTCATGGCATTAGGAAAGTTGAGAACCACTGCTCTGGAGGAATTGGTGAGATACCAAACACATGTCCCAAGTAAAAGAACTGGGCTTAGGGACCCCTGATACTTATGTTAGGCTGGGTTCTCTAGAGAATCAAAAGCAGTGACATATATATGTGTGTGCGTGTGTGTATATATATGTATACATACACACACATGAATATATGTATATATACATATATACACACATATGTATAAGTATGTATACACATATATGTAAACATATACACGCATACATATATACATGCATATATACACACATACACATATGTGTGTATGCACATATACACATATGAATATATGTGTGTATGTGTATATAAGAATGTATACATACATATTGTGTTCGTCTTTGTTGATTAGAGAACAAATCCATAGACACATAAATGTGTAAGATATTTTTATAAAAAATAACAACTTTATATTGAGAAAATGTCTCAACCCAGTCCAGATCAAGTCCATAAGTTCGATTATAGCCCGTGAATTCCTCTTCAGACTAACACAGCACATGCAATGATGCCAAATGCAGGAAGATCACAGACCATTAAGTGGAAAGTACTGTGGGTCCAGTGGCAGTGGAAGCATCTCCAGGGCTCTGGCTGCCGTCAGTGTGGCTCCATGTGGCTTGTCAGCAGGAATGTAAAGCAGAGCGAGAGAGTGTATCCCTCCTCCAGAGAGGAAGAGAGGATGTCCTAGAATCCTCATGAGAAGGCCACGCCCACCGGAAGAGATCACTAGGCTGTGATTTTATTGATGGGCTAGACTCCGCCCCTTCATTCTTATTTATCAAGTTGACATGAGATTGTCTAACAGCCACAAGGGTGTGTATATATATAAATAATTTCATTATAGTCCAACTCCTAAAAGTTTCCACCACATAATAGGTACTTTATTCAATAATGTATAGGTATTCTCTCTAGATATGGATATAGATATTGAGAAAGATGTAGATATAGATTATAGATATAGATATAGACTGAACAGCTGCCCTTGTGGGTTTCTGAGAGCATAACTCTTTAAGGGGTAGAAAGCCCCATTTTTCTCCCAATATAGATATAGATTATCAATATAGATATAGATGATGTAGGCATAGATAGACATACACATAGAGATAGAGATAAAGAGAGATATATCTAGCCCTGGGTTAGGTATAGCTATAGATAGGTGTAGATACATCTAGCATTGGGCTGCTGACCACAAAGTCAGCACTTAGAAGCCACCAGCTGGCTGAGGGGAAAAGATGAGGATTTTTACTCCTAAAAAGAGTTACAGGCAAAAACAAGAGTTACTGTCTTACCAAAAAAAGTTCCCTCTTCCCCCCAAAAAAGGACCCAGCAAGAATGAACATGCAACGCAGAGAAAGACCTCAATCTCAGAAAAAGCAGAAGGTATTAAATATTCCGCATCAGTTGAAAGTGGGTCCAAAGGGATCCCTAAGGACTGGGAGTTACATTGCCGTCTAAGTCCAGCTACGGAGAACCACGTTATAGTGCTCTGTGTTGGGCTGTTCACATTCCTTGTCTGTAGACAGTATGGATCCACCGGGGACTCACTCCATAGGGACCCTGCAAGTGGAGTTTGGGGTTCCACTTGTAGTTTTCTTGTTTTCAGTATTCTACACACTGAGTGTTTAGAATTTAGGTACTGCTACCAGTCTCTCCTGTGGGTTTGGATCTTATTGTTTAAAATCCTTGGATCATACTGGTTGGTGTGCTTCCTCTGAGGACTTTGATAACTCCTCAATTAGGTGGCTGCTTGTTTTGGAACAAGACTTGGGTGAGTACTGGGCAGGGACATGTCATAAGAAATAATTGTTCTTCTATTGGGGTCTCCAATCAAGTGGAAGCTCAAAATTAATTTATATAACACTGGTTTTTATATGTCCCTGGTTCACTTTTAGTGACCTCTTCATCATTTTATGGTAGGATATAATAAATAATCTTCATGAGTCTAAGGTAACTATACTGCTAATAACATTATTATAGTCAATGGTAAAATATTGTACAAAGGATTTTTATACATGTGTAGGACATTTTATAGACTCCAATACATGAATTGCTAACTTTGACATCTTTATAACTTGTGTGATTGGACACTACTTATACAAGCTTTGAGATCTTTTATATATATATATTGTACAGGAAAACCAAAATAGGTGGATTTATGAAAAACATAAAGACAAATAACAATTACCTGGGGGCATAGAAGGGGAAGATGGGAAATGGGAATCAACATCAATGTGTACAAGAACGAAGATATGCTCCACAGTTTATTGTGGCAGTGACTGCACACCTTAGTACAGTTGAGCTATCATATTGCATGATGTGCTAATTATCACCCCAATACACTAATTAAAAAATAGTAAAATATACATCAGCATATAAAAAAGAATGACATAAATATCATCAGCTATACAACTCTTTCAGAATGAACATGCATTATTTATAAAAATAAAATTTAAAGCGTTACAGTTTTCAAGGCCCACAGGGGCAGTGCTACCCTGTCCTGTGGGGTTCCTACAAAGGATGACAGTGAGTTTGGTTTGAATTTTGAGGCCACACCCCTGAGCAAACATCCTCTCCATTGCATCAGGACTGTGATGGGCATTTCCTCCTAACCTACTTACACTCGATTGGATGCTCACAGCATATCCTCTTAGGCAAGTAATGACATTGTGTTAAGTCACAGCATGGGGGATTACTGGGCCTCACCTGCCAAACCACTAAGAATCTTGATCCAGTCCAGTACACACAAAATCATAGTACTAATTGTTTTTAAGAACAACGCAAAGGCAATAACACTCATGCTTTCACACATCAGTGTGTCTAGAGACCCATCAGTAACCTTAAGGGCCTGGGTTATATGTGAAGGTGAAAACACCACCAATGTGTGCTTGGGAGAAAGTAGAGATTTTTGGACTTTCATTATGTTTCAACACCTAGAACAGTTACTACCACATAATAGGTCTTCAACAAACATTTATGCATTAATTCAATTCATCTTTATCATCAAAGAAGAATAATTTGCAAGTACCACAGCTCTGGAAATTCTGAAGAAGACTCAAGCCTTTTACAGAACCCTGGGAGATACTGCATTTCTCAGGTATGTGGCATATTTGACAAGATTGCACATACCGCAAGGTAATCGTTTGTAATATTGAAAGAGGTTCCACTTCTTTTCCCGTACTTTTATTCTTCTCCAAGTTAATCAGTTGGAGCATTGATAATTTTCCCTAAAGACAAAATATTCAATTAATGGTATTTTAGTCTGTGTCAGTCTGGGTTGACTAGAGAAACAAATCCATAGAGACACTCATATGCATATAAGAAAGAACTTTACATATAAGAACAGTTGAATATTGAGAAAACATCCCAGCTCGGTCCAAATCAAGCCCTTAATTCCAATATTAGCCCATATGTCTGATACCAATCTATATTGTCCACTTCAGACTCACAAAACACATGCAAATGATGCCAAATACAGGAAGATCACAGGCCAGTGGGTGGGAAGTCTTGTGGATCCAGCGATGTAAGCATCTCAGCGCTGTCAGGGGTCTCCACGTGGCTTCACTGGCTCCACAAGGATGTCTCACAGGGAGTGAGGAGAGAGAGAAGGAGAGAGAGAGAGTCTGTCTCCCACCTCCAAGGAGGAATACTAGAGTTCCCAGAATCCTCAGGAGAAGGCCATGCCCACACAAAGGCCTCATTGGCTATGATCTGATTGACCGGCTAGACTCCACCCCTTCACTTGTAATCCTATTAAGTTGTCAAATAATTATATAACTACCACGTAGTCTTTAATGCATAGTTTAAGAAGAAAGAGAATTGATGAGTAAGGCAAAACTCTTGTTTTGCCTAATTAAAATGATGATGGCCCTGGATATGTATGGCAGTTACATAATCTCCTGTCAACTTGTGAGGGGGTGGAGTCTAACCTGTTGATCAGGTCATAGCCAACCAGCCTCTGTGTGGGCATGACATTCTCCTGAGGATTCTGGGAACTCCTGTCTTCCTCCCTGGAGGCGAGACACACTCTCTCTGCTTTGTCTTTCTGCTAACAAGACATACCAAGCTACACTGATGGAGCTAGAGCGCTGGAGTTGGAGGAGCCATGTGGAGACTCCTGCCAGCGCTGAGATGCTTCCACTGCCACTGGATTCACAAGACTTTCCACCCACTGGCCTGTAATCTTCCTGCATTTGTTGTTATTGCTTGTGTTTCGTGAGCCTGAAGAGGACTTTATACCTATATTCTCTAGTCTACTCGGGCTAACACAATTTGTGTGAAGGGAAAGAGTAAGGTTTGAGTGAATAAATAATGGGAATCCTTAGCAAAGAGACACTATCCCTGATATGGTGGTATTATGTCTTTTAAAAAATGTCTTATAAATTCTAACCCTAACCTGTTTTTGGAGCCCTAGGGGCATGGTGGGTTACAGGTTGGGGTGCTAACTTGAAGGAGTTGAGTCCCTCTAGCCACTCCTCAGAGAAATATGTAATTTTTCACTCACATAAAGATTTACAGTCTTAAATAAATTTTAAAAACTGTGGGGCAGACATTCAATGGAGTGCTACACATCCCTAAAACGCAGTGATAAAGCATGAAGCACATCGCTGCATGGGAAGAACTGGAGGACATTATGCTGAGTGAAGTAAGCCAAACACAAAAGGACAAGTACAACATGAGTCCGCTGAGGTAAGCTTTAAAAAAATGGGGCATAAGGGGAAAGCTACTATATACATACATCCCTGGGGTGAGGTCTAGCAACTAGGGCAGGGGCCAAACCCAATCCAGGGATACATACGGCAGCCAATTAATAAGGGGGAAAGAATGGGGTGGGGTGGGGGGGAAGACATGGGTAGGGGGGGTGGGATGTGGAGCAGGGCACTAACCTACCCAAGGGGAGGGTATTGTTCATATCTCCACAGGAGAAGGAGAGAGAGACCAGGCTTCAACTTGATGCGCCAAGATGTGAACACAACATACTGCCATGTACCAGGGAACCAATAGAGAGGTCTGCAGGGCCAGCCCCAATCCTGACTATGTGGGCTCCCCCACCCCTCAGAAGAATGCACTTCAGAGGACAACACTGGGGCAACAGCTTGGGGAAAGGGGTGCATTGGATTAGAACACCTGGGAGAAATGCAAAGGATGGAGAGGGAGGAGAGGACATCCTGGCCCACCAAGCCCCAAGGACGATGTTCCTGCTTAGAGCAGACAACGCATGGGGAGAACCGTACGGCTAGCCCCACCACGCACGGGACACGGTGTCCCTCACTGAACTATGATGCTGCAGGGGCCAGCACTGGAGACACAGTGTGGGAATAATGCACGGTCTGGCCCCATCATGCTGGGGCAAGGCACTGAAGGCATGCAACAGAGCAGCAGGGGGAGCAGAATGATGCAACCCCTGGGAATACCAAAAGCAGACTTGGGAGCCAGAGTGTTACCCCATCAGACTCAACTGGAAAACACTCGTAAAGGCCAACAAACAGACCTTGAACTATTTATATAGGCGTTTCCATTTTTGTCTATGGCTTTCTGTTATTGTTATTTTGTTCTTGCTTTCTGCTGTTATTGTTTTGTTGGCTTTTGACTTTCTTTGTCGTTTTATTTGGCTTTGCCTGTTTTTTTGCATTTAGTAATGTATCTGCATGTCTATCTAGATAAGAGAGGTGGGATAAATAATTTGGAGATGAAAAGAACAGAACCAATGGTTCCAGGGGGATACGGGAGAAGGGGAGGTGGGAGAAAGGAAGGAAGGGGAACCAACCCAGGGACAGAGAACAAGTGAACTAAAAACAATGGAAGGAAGGTTGTAGGATGCCTAATGGAGCTCAATCAAGGGCAATATAGCAGCAGAAATTTATTAAACCTGAATAAAGGCCGAACACGATGGTGGGACAAGAGGGAAATAAAAAGGAATTAGAACCAGGAGGCAAAGGACATTTATAGATGCTTAAATACAGACATGTATATATGTAAATATATATGTATATATATATATATATATATTGAGAGGGGAATAGAACTATGTACTCATATCTATATATTAAGAATTAAGGTTGCAGATGGACATTGGGCCTCAACTCAAGTACTTCCTTAACATAAGAACACTTTTTTCTAACAATGTGGCATTCTGTGATGCTCACTTTCTTGACACAATCACCGAAGACAAAATGTGTGCATAAGCAAATGTGGTGAAGAAAGCTGATGGTGCCAGGCTATCAAAAGACATAGTCTGGGGGTCTTAAAGGCTTGAAGATAAACAAGCGGCATCCAGCCGCGAAGCAAACAAGCCCCACATGGAGAAGCACACCAGCCTGTATGATCATGAGGTTTCGATGGGATCAGGGATCAGGCATTTAAGACCCAGAATGAAACCATACCCACGGTGGTGGCATGATGTGGAGACCCATGCCTGTCTGTAGACAATTGGACACTCCCTCACGGGGGTCACAGGGGAGAGATGAGCCAGTCAGGGTGCAGTATAGCACCGATGAAACACACAACTTTCCTCTAGCTCTTTGGTGCTTCCTTCACCCCACTATCATGACCTCAATTCTACGTTACAAATCAGATTAGACCAGGACATGTACACTGCTACAGATAAGAGCTCACAACACAAGGGAACCCAGGATAGATAAACCCTTCAGGGCCAACTAAGAGAGTAGAGATACCAGGAGGATTAGGGGAGGGTGGGGGGCAAGAGGGTGAATTGATCACAAGGATCAATCTAGAATCCCCTCCCAGGGGAAAAGTGGGTGAGGGGCAGCAGAGGATGATGTAAGATATGGAAAAAATAATCTATGACTTATCAAGGGAGGGCAGGTGGGCAAGGGAGGGGAAGAAATGGGGAGCTGATATCAGGGGCTCAAGTGGGAAGAGAATGCTTTGAAAATGATGATGGTGGCATACGTGCAAATGTGCTTGAAACATTGGAGGAATGAATGTATGGATTGTGATAAGAGATACAAGAGCCTGAATGAAAGTTTTTTTTTTTTAAAGAGGTTTACAATCTTGGTTTACAGACTTGGTGGCAGTACACTGTTATTGTTGCTGTTATACACTTGTGGTTCTGGAGACTTGGTGGTGCCATACATTAAGTATTGGACTGCTAAGTGCAAGGTCAGCAGTTTAAAATTCTCAGTGGCTCCTCAGGAGAAAGGTTCACAGTATCAGAAACCCTATGTAGGGTCACTGTGAGCCAGAATCAACTGAACAGCAGTAGGTTAAAAGGTATGCCTGCAGTTGAGGAGAATTGGTGACACAGCAGGTCAATTGGTAAGCAGCTAACTGCAAGGTTTGAATCCACTAGCTGCTTCTTGAGAGAAAGTTCAGGCAGTCTGATATCTCAATGTTTTACAGCTTTAGGAACCCTATGGCACAGTTCTACTCTGCCTTCAAGTATCACCAAAAGTCAGAATTGACTAAATGAGAGCTGGGTTGTTTTTTCCTTTAGTATCTAATGTATACATACTCGGTATATTGAACATGTGTGACTAACTACAAATTGCAATACATAAATCATTGACTTATACAGAATAAATCACTACATGACTGGACCTTTTTGCAAGAACAGTGGTCATTTGTGGTAAGGCAAAACTCAAATAATATTTTTCACCAACAATGTCAGACACAGGTCTGTGAGAATAATATATATCTTAATAGAGCAAGTAGAGCATTGAAATAGTAAGTACATGTTAGTCTTCCTACCAACAGTTCAATACTCTTTGTATAGCTGTCTTCTGCTTCTTCACATACCATGTAGTTTTGGTCTTAATTTCTTGATCTACAGGTGTGTTTGTGGGAAAGCCTAGTTCACCAAGTGGGGTTTCCATAGATCATCCCTCCAGTGTGGACTTTGGAGCGTTGTTGTGTGCCTTGAAGATCCAGGCTTCAAAGTCCCAGTTTTCTATGGCACATGGCCTGGCTCTCCGGGTGTTGTACAGAAACTTGGACGAATGTGGCATACTAGGAGCATAGAACCAGGCAGGCTCTCCCCTTAGGGTCCTTCAAAGTATCATTAGTCATTTTTCACCCACTGGGAAGTTGGGCCTTTTTTGGTTGGGATATTCGTCATCACCTTGTCTATTTCTTCTTTTGCTGTGTTTGTGCAAGTCTTTTATGTCCATTTCTGTTCATTTGGGTGCAGGGTGAATTTCTAGATGCTTTCTATGTGGTCTAGATTAGCAAATTTTCAGGAATACAGTGTTTCATAATACTGTTATTATTCTTTTTATTTCATTTTGATCTGTTATGATGCCACCCATTTCATCTCTAATTCTAGACTTTTTTGGTGCTGTTTTTGTTTTCTTATCTGCCCTTTCTTTCCCTTTAAATTTACTAGCTGATTGCCAATTTTGTTGATCATTTCCATGAACCAACTTCTTCTTTATTGAATTTTGACATTGATTTTCTGTTTTCCAGCTAATTTATTTCTTATATAAATTTTATTATTTCTTTTCTTCTATTGTTAAAGGGTTTATGCTGTTGTCCTTGTTGGAATTGCTGTAGGTGTTTTATTAAAGTTAATATTATTATCTCTTTTTATTTTTAAAATATATATAAAAGGTTAGATTTAAATGACAAGAAGGAATATTGTAGCTAATTAGTCCACACAGCAGTACAGAGGACTCATTTCAACTCACTTTCAGGCAACAGTTCACCTACTGAAGGTCCTTCAACTCACAGGGGTTAATGGCCCAAGGTCAGGAAGCAGACAGTGGAGGCTGCCCTCAGGCAAGACAAGCAGGGTGGGACAGCAACAGCAGGAAGATGAGAAGTTGAAGGGAAATGGTCTGTAGGATCCTCAGGAAGCATGGTGATGCAGGTCTTGTTGGAACCACAAGCGATGCACACAAGACAAGGCCACAGAATCCACTCCACGTGTTATTCAGCTGACAATAGCGCAGCACACATTTGAGGCAAAGGATTCTCTCAGGCAGGAGAGCACTGGTCTGAGCAACGGGGAGAAAGACAGATGGGGGTGGGCAGGCCTTGGAAAACCATTTGTCTCATCATCCTCCAATAAAGCTGCCACCTGATTAAACTCTGCCCACATGTTACTATGGAGGCCTAGTTGGCACAATAAACCTAACTACCACGGGGAGGATAGTAAGACTTTGTCTCATGTACTTTGGACATGTTATCAGGAAAGACCAGTCCTTAGAGAAAGACAGCATGCTTGGGAAAATGGAGTGGGGAGGGGGTGAAATCACTGGCGCCAAGTCAATTCTGACTCATGTTCACCCTATAGGATAGAGTGGAACTGCCCCTGCATCTCCTCTAATTTAATGTGTGCATTAAGTGCTATAAACTGACCTCTGATCATTGTTTTTGCTGTGTCTCATAGGTTTTGGTATATTGTATTATCATTCTCATTTGTTTCTAGGTAACTCCCAATTTAATGTCTTTTTTGGGCAGTGAGTGGTTGAGTATTCTTGCATTTCTCTTAATGTTTTTGTTCCTTCTACTATTGATTTCCTCTTTTTTAAAAAAAAAAAGCATTGTATGAGGGGCTTATACAACTCATCACAATCCATATATCCATGCATTGTGTCAAGCACATTTGTACAGTTGTTGCCATCATCATTCTCAAAACATTTGCTTTCTACTTGAGCCCTTGGTATCAGCTCCTCATTTTTTCCCTCCCCATTCCCCCACTCCCTCATGAACCCTTGATAATTTATAAATTATTATTTTGTCATGTCTTACACTGTCCTTCGCCCACTTTTCTGTTGGCCATTCTCCAGGGAGGGGGTTATATGTAGATCCTTGTAATCAGTTCCCCCTTTCTACCCCACCTTTCTTCCACCCTCCAGGTGTCACCACTCTCACCACTGGTCCTGAAGGGATCATCTGTCCTGGATTCCCTGTGCTTCCAGTTCCTAGCTGTACCAGTGTACATCCTCTAGTCTAGCCCGGTTTGTAAAGTAGAATTGAGATCATGATAGTGTGTGTGGGGGGTGGTGGTGGTGGAGGGGAACGGAAGCATAATGGCACTATGGTCTGAAAAAATGGTTTGAATGAATTTATTCGAATTTGTGAAGACTTGCTCTATGACCCAGCATGTGGTCTATTTTGGAATATGTGCCATATGCATTGGGGAAGGACATTTATTTTTTGCTGTTGATTGGAGAACACTGTAAACATCTAAGAGGTAGAACTGTTTGTATTGTTCATCTCTTCAGTTTCTTTCTTTTTTAAAAATGATTTTATTGGGGGCTCTTACAACTCATCACAATCCATATATACATCCATTGTGTCAAACACATTTGTACATATGTATCATTCAAAACATTTTCTTTCTACTTAAGCCCTTCATATCAGCTCCTCATTTTTTCCCTCCCTCCCCACCCTCCCTCCCTCATGGACCCTTAATAATTTATAAATTATTATTGAAATTTTTTTCATGTCTTACACTGACCACTGTCTCCCTCTACCCACTTTTCTGTTGTTTGTACCCTTGGGGGGGTGGTTGTATCAATCATGGTGATTGGTTCCCCCATTCTCCCCCCCACTTTCCCCTTACTCTCCTGGTATCGCTACTCTTATTATTGGTCCTGAGGTGTTTATCTGTCCTGGATTCCCTGTGTTGTGAACTCTTGTCTGTACCAGTGTACATGCTCTGGTGTAGCCAGATTTGTAAGGTATAATTGGGGTCATAATAGTCAGGGTGGGGTGAAGCATTAAAGAACTAGAGGAAAGTTGTATATTTCATTGATACCATATTGAACCCTGACTGTCTCGTCTCTTCTTTGTGACCCTTCTGTGAGAGGATTTCCAGTTGTCTATAGATGGACTTTGGGACTAGACTCTGCCCTCCCCCTCCTGCACATTGATGAGTTTTTCTTTTTGTTTTGGGTCTTTGATGCCCGTTACTTGATCCCGTCAACACCTCATTATCACACAGGCTGGTGTGCTTCTTCCATGTGGTTTTTTGTTGTTTATCAGATAGATGGCTGCTTGTTTTTCTTCAAGACTTTAAGACCCCAGACCACTATATCTTTGTATAGCCGGGCACCATCAGCTTTCTTCACCGCATTTGTTTATGCACCCATTTTGTCTTCAGTGATCGTGTCGGGAAGATGAGTATCATGGAATGCCAATTTAATAGAACAAAGTATTCCTGCATTGAGGGAGTACATGAGTGGAGGCCCAATGTCCGTCTTCTACCTTAATACTAAACCTATAAATATATGCATCCCCATTCCCCCTATCTCCCCATCATCATATATAAATATATTTACATATATACATACCTGTATTTAGATCTCTATAAATGTTCTTGCCTCCTACTTCTTTCCTCTATTTCCTTTCAGTTTCCTTTTGTCCCACTATCATGTTTGAACTTCATTTGGCTTTCATTAATTCCTCCTGACTACATTGCACTTCATCAAGCCTCACTAGACATCCTATACCCTCCTGACTATCGATTTAAATCACTTGTTGTTCCCTCAGGCATGAGTTTGTTAGTATCTCCCTTTCTTTTTCCCGACTCCTCCTCTCCCACTGGAACTGTCCGTCCCATTGTTTTCCACTCTGGATTGTTTATCCCTTATCTAGATAGATATGCAAAAACAATAACAAACGCAAAACAAAGCAAAACAGAATACCAAAACCACAAAAACAATAACAACAATAAAGGAAAGCATATAAATAGTTCCAGGTCTATTTGTTGACCTTTATGAGTATTTTCTGTTCAAGTCTCTCTTACACATATATGAGTGCCACTGAATTTATTTCTCTAGTCAACCTAACACAGTAGCATTACCATAATAAAGTACTACAAATAGGTTGATTTAAAGACCTTAAATATACTTTCTCACAGTTATAGGAGGTATAAATTATATCAGAATATCAATTGTGTTGATTCCTTCTTATGGTTCTTAGAAAGAAACTGTTTCATGCCCCACTCCTAGCTTTTTGTGGTTCCCTGAACTCCTTGAGTTTCTATGGCTTACATATGCCTTCATTGTCACATAACTCTCTTTCTCCATGTTTGTAATAGTAGACCAGGTCTCATAAGATTATTGTGGGAGCAAATTAGCAGCAGAAATTTGAAAGACCGGATAGGAATCTTAGGGGCAGTGAGTGTGTGTTAATGGGCTAGGATGGACTCATAAAAAGAGGCTTGAATGATCACAAACCCCAAGAATAAAACCACTATCACAGAATAGGTTGTGTAGAACTGTAGTATCAGGGTACGTCTTACTGTGCATTCGCTCAGCAAAACCAATAATAACAAAATGAATACTTAAGAATACAGTACTGCAAGGACCAGATGATAAAGAATTTTAAAATTCCTATAATATAGGAGAGGTCACAAATATTGATTTCTTCCTACCTTGATATCAGTAGACAAGTAATAGAAAAGATTCTTAAACCAATTTTGGTTTGAAGCACTACATAAAGCAAGTAGTTTTGGTGTTTCTGTCTAATTGGGGTTTCTCTCTATTTTATTTTGTTATTATTGTTAGTATTTTGACTCTTTGTTTTGTATTTTTGTATGTTTTTGGAATATGAAATCCAGTCTGGGTGAATCTATTGAGACAGTAAATGGATTAATGATTCCTTAATGGTAGGGAAAGTGAGGTTGGGGGAAATTGGGTGCCAATAACAAGGAATACAGGAAAAAAATAAAATGTTCAAAAATTGATTGTGGAAATGATTATACAACGTGACTTGATATGATTGAATTAAAGAATTGTATGACCTTTTGATTATGTGCCAATAAAACTGTTGAAAAAATAATAAATATGGAAAGAAAGCATAAACAATTTAAAAACAAACAAACAAGTAGTCATGAATTACTCACTGCAGATTTATGGACAGATTAATTTAAAATTTTTATATTAGTTTTTAAACATCACTTTTAAATCATTATTAATTACAATGACATAATAACAATAGTAAAGCACATAGGTCATAGATAAAACTTTACAACTGAGCCAATGTGCAACATCATGATAAATGAAGAAAAACCTGAAGTTGTTAAGGATTTCACTTTATTTGGATTTAGAATAAACACTCATGGAAGAAGTAGTCAAGATATCAAAGAACTTATTGCATTGTGCAAATCTGTTTCACAAGACCCCATTAAAGTGTTAAAAAAACAAGACTTTATTTTGATGTCTAAAGTGTGCCTGACCCAAGCCATGCCATTTTCAATTCCTTGTACGTATGTGAAAGCTGAAAAATGAATAGGAATGCTGGAAAACAATGAATATATATGAATTATGGTGTTGGAGAAGAATATTGAAAATACCTTTTACTGCCAGAAGAATGAACAAATCTGTCTAAAATGCTCCTTAGAAGCAAGAATGGTATAAATGTGAATGAGGGGGAGCACGGAGTGGAGACATGAACTCCATCTGTAGACAATTGGACATCCCCTTACAGAAGGGTCACAAGGAAAAGATGAATCAGTCTGGGTGTAGTATAGCACCAATGAAACAAACAACTTCCCTCTAGTTCCTGAATGCTCCCCACCCCCACCCCTCCACTATCATGACACCAATTCTACCTTACAAATCCAGCTAGACCAGAGCATGTACACTGGTATGCATAAGAGTATGAACAACAGAGATTCCAGGACAGATAAACCCCTCAGGACCAATAAATGAGAGTAGTGATACCAGGAGGGTAAGGAGAAGATAGGGGGAGAAAAAGGGAACCTATCACAATGATCTACATATAACCCCCTCCCAGGGGGATGGACATCAGAAAAGTGCGTGAAGGGAGACAGTGATCAGTGTAAGACATGAAAATTTTTTTAAAAATAATCAAGCGTTCGTAAGGGAGGGAGGTTGGGAGGGTGGGAGAGAGGGGGAAATGAGCTGATACCAAGGGCTCTAGTAGAAGGAAAACGTTTTGAAAATGATGATGGCAGCATATGTACAAATGTGATCGACACAATGGATGGATGTATGGATTATGATAAGAGTTGTATGAACCCTAAATCAAGTGATTTCAATTAAAAAAAGAAGCCAGGATGGTGAGAGTTCACTTCAAGTACTTTGCATATGTCATCGGGAGGGAAGAGCCCCTAGAGAAACACGTTGTGCTTGAAAGAAGGTCAGCCAGAAGAGGCTCCTGAATAGGGTGGGTTGTCATAGTGGCTGTAACAACAAAGTCACACATGCAAATTATTGCTAGGGTAGACAAGGAATAGGCAGTTTTAAATTTTGTTCTACAAAGGCTCACTATGATTTGAAGTCGATTTGATGGACGCTAACCAAAATAAGAAATATAAGCCATCTTTTTGATATCCCACATTATGATATGGCATTCAAATCTTCAGTTCGTCTAGTAACCTAAATAAGATTGAATGAATAGATTGCTGAAGACTTTTCTTTCTTTCATGCGGAGTTAACACTGATTGAGAATAAATACCTCAGAGTGTGTTAGATAGATGATGTAATGTAGATAGTAATCAATTACATGTAGTATTAATTAAATGTTAGTTGTGAATTACATTAATGATATAATTAGGCAAAAATTATAAATGGTTTCAGTTTATGTAATTATGATGGTAAAAGATAGTATTTGAGTTAAGAATTGAGAATGGCTTTTCCTGTCTTTTTTTGTCATCATGTTTTGTGTTATAATTTCTGCTTCCTTTGAGAACTTCCTGACCCAAATCCTCTTTTAAAATTGCAATTTTCACTTTGTGTGCATGCAATTTCCACATAATTTCATTTTCTGTGACAGAGCCAACACCTCGGGGAGGAAATGAGAACTGCAACGCCAGTCTTTAGACAGTGTGGGCAAAATCAAGAGGCACTTCCTCTTCAGATCCCCTTTGGGTTCTAGTCATTTAAATCTTCACACGCACAATTGTGTGCTATGAGCGTCATCCCAACTACAAACGTCGAAGCTGCAGTACCCTTAGAAACTTCTTCAGATACAGTTTTTAAGTCCTATTGGCTTTATGTGCAGTGTGTTGCAATTGCCAGCACACATAAGTGTATTAAAACGTGTCAATTTACTCAGTCAATAAAAATCATGTGACAATGGGAATATTATACTAACAAGCTCATAGGCTTTTAGGACTAAGAGTAATTAGTACTTAAAAAAAAAGTGTCATCTTTTAAATCTCTTGACAAATTCCTGTCTATTTAACACAGTTAAATAAACAGGTCTCCAAACTGCAAATGTTCATGCCAGGAACACAGCATGAATGTTTCGTGTTTGTCTTTCCTGAAATTCCAGTCACATGTGGTAAACATTTTTTCCCCTTTTCAAAATCACATGACAGCATTCAAACCATTCACTTAAATGTTTTGTCACAACATGATCTTCTGATTATTTGATATCCCCAAACTAGCATCCTTAGAGAAACTGCTTTTTGGCTGGTTTATTGGTAATTTCTCTTTGTTTTGAACAAAAAAATTAGGGTCCCTTTGACTTTAATATTTAAAGGAAACTTACTTTGTAAGATTAAATATTTATTTGGTTTCTATCCAAAATTAGAAAAATGAAATATGAAGGCACTCCTTAATCTCTTATGTGGCAACCATTATAATATATGAAATGATTTTTTCATTTGTTTAGAGTTTAAAGTACTCTGCAAAGTATTTTTAAAGTCTGTACATTCATTTAAACATTTTTTTCATTATGCTTATTTTCTGATAACAGATATGAAAGGTTGGCTTGTGTGTTAGGTCACATAGCTCTAATTAGTGGAATCAGTGTCCAGGTCTTCTGATTCTCAGCTCTGTTCACAACAAGGCTTCCAGTCTCTACTCCGTTTGTCCAATGGTTTCCTGGTCACATCCCAAGTAAGCAAGAGTAAAGCAGCTGTCTGTGTTTTTGCAACTGAGGGAAATGCAGTAAAGGGTCATTGGGGCTGAGTTAGCAGAGCTCTTAGAGCTTGACTCACTGAGCTGCTGCTCCATTCTGCTGCCTTGAAAACATCCAGAAAAGGAAAGTATCTCCTTTTCTATCCAAAGAATTCAAACAAAGTATTACAATGAAATGTGCAAAGACCTCGAGTTAGAAAACAAAAAGGAAGAGCATGATCAACATACCTTAAACTGAAAGAACTAAAGAAACAATTCAAACCTTCAACTGAAATATTGAAAGATTCTATGAGCAAAATATTAAATAATGAAGGAAGCATCAAAAGAATATGGATAGAATACACAGCTACTGTACCAAAAATAACTAGTTGATATTCCACCATTCTGGGTGGTATGAGTAAGAGCCAATGGTGCCAAACGAAGGAGTTCAAGCTGCACTGAAAGAATTAGCCAAAACAAGGCTCCAGGAACTGATGGAATACCAATTGAAATGTTTCTAATGGAGCACTGGAAGCACTCACTTGTCCATGCCCGGAAATTGGGAAGACGGGCTTCTTGGCCAACCGACTGGAAGAATTCCTGTATGTGTCCAATGCAAAGAAAGGTGACTCAACACAATGCTCAAATTATAGGAAAAATATAATTGATATCACAACAGTAAAATTTTGCTAAGATCAATCAAAAACATTTAAAGCAGTACATTGACAGAGAGCTGCCAGAGGTTCAGACTGCAGAGAACGTGGAACAAGGGATACGCTGATGTCAGACGGATCTTGGGTCAAAGAAGAGCATACCAGAAAAAGGTTGCTTTGGGTTATTTTGACTATGCTAAAGCATTCTACTGTGTGGCCCATAAAATCGTGGATAGTCTTGAGAATAATGAGCATCATAGAATACCACATTATGCTCATGAAGAGCAAGAATTGAGAGGCAATTGGGCAAATAGAGCAAGAGCATTCTACATAGTTTCAAGTCAGGCAGTTGTGTCTGTTATCCAATATGTATGCTGAGCAAATCATCAGAGATGCTGGATTACATAAGGAATAATGGGAATTCAAATCAGGATTGGAGGAAGGCTTATTAACCATCTGAGATATGCAGATGATACAATTTCACTTACTGTAGTGATTACATAATCTACCTAATGTGGTAGTTACCTAATCTGTTCTCAATTTGAGACTTAACCAGTGAAGGGATGGGGTCAATCGGGTCAGAGCTTGATGACATAATTTGGAGGCACAACAGAGATAAATAGCTCGCTGGAGGTGGGACATAGGCTCAGTCCCTGTGAGACATTCTTGTTGAGAAGCCACATGGAGAAAGATTGACGACAGGCAGAGACCTGGAACTGGAGGAACAACATGGAGACCCCTGCCAGCATTGAGATGCTTCCACTGCCACTGGATCCACAAGATTTCCCACCCACTGGCCTGTGATCTTCCTGCATTTGTCATCATTGCATGGGTTCATGAGTCTGAAGAGGACTTTATAAATTAATATCGGACATATGGGCTAATATTAGAGTTATGGACTTGATCTGGACTAATCTGGGTTATTTTATTAATGTACAATTACTCTTTATATACAGTTCTGTCTAATACACATATGAGTGTCTATAGATTTGTTTCTCTAGTCTGCCCGGACTAACACACTTACTGAAGTTGAGGACGACTTAAAGCACTTGCTGATGAAGATCGAAGATTGCAGTCCTCTGTATGGGTTACTACTCAATTTAAAGAAAACAAAAATCCTCACAACTGAATCAATAGGTAATATTCTAATAAATGGAGGAAAAATTGAAGTTGTCAAGGAATTTGTCTTACTTGGATTCACAATTAATGATCATGAAAACACCAGTCAAGAGACCAAATGACACATTGGATTGGGTAAATTTGCTGCACCAGATTCTTGGAAGTTTTGAAAAGCAAGGATGTTACTTTGAAGACTAAGGTATGTCTTACCCCAACCATGATACTTCCTTCACTGTCTCTCTCTCTTTTATTACCAATTGTTTATTTTTTAAGTTTTATTGGCATTTCATCCACATATCATACAATTCATTAGTTCTATCATATCAAGACGAGCTATACAATCTTTACCACAATCAATTTTAGAACATTTCTTTTCCCCCATAGTCATTGTTATTCATATATTTTTTTTCAATTTTGGCAAAGATATACACAATAAAACTGCTCCAATTCTACAACTTCTAAATGTATAATTCAGTTCCATTGTTTATACTTTTCGTATTGGACAATCATTATTGATATCCCACTCCAAATTGTTCCATCACCAGCTATGGTATTTTCAATCACTTCATATGCATGTGAATGTTTGGCACTAATTAAGGAATACCAAAGATGAATTGATGCATTTGAACTATGGTGCTGGCAAAAAACATTGAAAGTCCCATGGACTAACCAAAGGACAAACAAACCTGTCTTAGTAGAATTACTACTAGAATGCTGTTTGGAGGCAAGTATGGCAAGACTTAGCTATGTTATCAGGAGAGACCAGTCACTGGAGAAGGCCATCATGCTTGGTAAAGTATGTGAAAAAGAAGACATTTGACAAGATATGTTGACACAGTGTTGCATCAAATAATTGTGAGGATAGCCAGGACTGGGCAATTTAATTCTGTTTGTTAATTATCCTTTTGTGTCTTGTTGTATAGTGGTTGGGGAGGGAAGTCTGAGTGACCTATATGTGCTTGAATTTATACAGATTCGACTTGTGCCCCACCATGTGGTGTATCTTTGAGTATGTGCTATGTAGGCTTGAAAAGAATGTGTGTTTTTTTGCATTTTGGGTGGAGAGCTCTCAAAATGTCTTTCAGGTCAAATCATCTACCCTGTTTCCCCCAAAATAAGACAGTGTCTTATGTTAATTTTTGCTCCCAATGGTGTGCTAGGTCTTATTTTCAGGGGATGTCTTATTTTTCCGTGAACAAGAATACGTTACACATTTATTGTTGAACAACAAAAAAGGAAATCTATTGCCTGTATATGGTACAGTAGTAGTTGTCATCACAAACCAGCATAACCAGACAAACTGAATCCTACAGTATCAAGAATTTCTTGTTAATACCATTATTTCCATGTGCAACAATCTATGGTACATTTACTCATTTATTCAATGACAGTCATGCCATCATCTTCTGGAACATCATTATAACAATCCAAACTCTGAATTTCCTGGTGAATTTCTTGTGATCCCATTTTTTTTCAGAATCGGTGGACCAAATCTCTCATGTTTAGCAATAGCACTGTCCTTAAATGAATACTTCTTGTGAAGGTATCCTGCTTGTAGTGTATTTGCAATGCAACTGTCAGTGATTTTCTCCCATGAATTTTTCACCCAAGTTACAACCTCTTGCAGTTTAGGTTTCACAAAGTTTCCATGCTGATTTCTCTCCTTTCTATTTTCAATGTGGTCATTAATTTCTATGCTCAAATTGTCCTTGAATGGCTTGTTTATTGCAATATCAAGAGTCTGGAGATAGGCTGTCATTCCTACGGGAATCATTATTTGATCTGTTTTTCTCTCGTGAAGAATGTCTTCATGTATTTAGCGTGGTGGGTGCTGGCTGCATCCCAGACTAACAGACCTCTTTGGTTCCCTAGCATAACAAGCGGCAGCATTAAATTGACCCACTTCCTTATACCTGCTCATGTGGCCCAGTTTCAAGAATAAAAACGCCAAAAACACGTTAAATTTTTTCCTTCTTGCCTTTAGAAATGATTAAAGGTGGGATTTTAGTGCCATCCAGACAAATTGCTCAAATACAGGAAACGTGCACTTTTGTAAGCAGTGGAAGAAATGTACACTGAGGAGGCACTCCACTGTTCAATTGTTGTTTGAGATGATTGGCCCATAACCACTGCAGTTTCAGCCATAGCAATCATGTTGGAAAGATGGTATTTAGAGAAGTCAGCATCATCAATAAAGGACTGGAATGCAAGTGCTCGCTTAATAACTTGAGCATCTTCCAGCCTAAGCAATGTTGTGGATCTTCCTAAAGACAGTTCACTTCGCTGAAGGAAATTATCCAGCCAGTGCTGTGATGCTTTGAAGTCTTTGGGGGGTATGTCAAACTGTGGTGCCATTGCAAGGGCAAATTCTTGAATCTAAGCCCTATTCACAACCAAAGCCTTTGCTCTTCTGTCAACAACCCATTCACAGATCAGGTCTTCCAGCTCGGAAAATAATGGTTGTCGACTTGATCCACACTTGCACTTTTTAGCATTTTCCTTGTCCACTTGTTCAATGAAGTTACCATACTCTGCTCGTCATTCTCAGACCAATCAGATACTTAATATCTTCTCTTTGCAGAAAGCAGTAAGATTTTGACCCAGAGAGTCTTCCACAATTCCTTTCTTGTACTCTATGGAGTAGCTTTTTCTTTTTGCACTCAAGTCTAGTGGTAAAAAAAAAAAAAAAAAAAAACACCGGGGTATCAGGGTGGAGGGAGGGCAATCACTTAAAATGACACAGGAGACTCAGAGGGGAGGATTATCATTTTGTAACCCCTTCTGATCCTCCTGTGTCATTTTAGCTGATACCCCAGTGCCATTTTAAGTGATCCCCCTCTGCCCATTGCTGTGCCAGTGGATACCTTCACCAGACATCCCCCCCACCCCTTTATCAGACATTTCCCCCCTACCTCAGTCACCCCTGCGTGTCGACACAACGTGCCCGACTCCTTCCCCACGTGGCTCACTGTCTAATTGTGAGTCAGCCAGACTCCGTCAGGGCAGAACGAGCATCAGGCGGTGGCTTGTCCTGGTGGTGGCGCTGGCTCTCTGATTAAAAGAGACCTTGCACTTCTTGTCTACTCTGGCTGCGCTGTGGCTAACAGTGAGCTATGCGGCGGCACCCGCCGCTATGGTCCAGAGTCCAGAGTTATGGTAGCTTCCGGGGGCCTTATTATCATGGAGGTCTTATTTTTGGGGAGATCTTATTTTCGGGGCAATGCCTTATATTTCAGCGAGAGGCAATACTGTAAGTAGGTCTTATTTTTGCAGGATGTCTTACTTTCGGGGAAACACAGTATATTTATTGATAGATGCTGTATCTGTATAGCTTCATGTGTTTGTACATATATATGAATATACTTACAAGAACACATATATCAGTACCACAGTGATTCATTCATATATATATGAATATTCTAGTATATATGCTAAAACATTTAATACAGATTATATATTATAAAATTGTTTCAAATGGAAAAAATTTATGTATGCATTTTATGTCTCTCTGCACAATAAAACTAGTTAAATTTTCATGATTTTCCTCAATTAATGCAAAATTCTTTTCTACTGTGAAAATAAGTCATTCCATTTGCTCAATGAAGAAAATTATAATGAAAATACTCTAGATGTAGCTGTCTGCAGGCAATTCTTGTGTGTAATACATTGTTAAATATTTTGAATGTTTGTTAATAATTATTTATCAAAATACATTTTTTGTATTCAGAAATTCTCTTTTACAATAGCCAAATAGGAATAGCTGAATACTACATGGATTTTCTACTCTTCTCTTCCTAGATCTCTGCTAACTCCTTGGTTTAGTGCCTTATATATTGTTTTCCAAACAAATTTGTTGAACTTCTCTGTTAAGAGCAATGTTGTTGCTATTTAAAATTAATTTCCCAAGAATTTCCCCAGAGATTCATACAAGGCAGGTCTGTCACCAGTTATACTCAGAAAACACGGGTCTCACAATTCTAATGACTTTTGCTTTGTGCAGGCCTTAGTTCACAGCTCTGCCATACCTTACTCCCAGGTATTCATGGTGACTAACCTAGAGCAGGGATTAGAGTGTTAAGAACTCCTCAGTATTTGAATTACGGTGCTGCTGAAGAATATTGAAAATGCCACAGATGGTCAAAACAACAAACAAATCTGTCTTGGAGGAAGTACAACCTGACTACCCTTTGGAGGCAAGGATTTGGAGACGTAGTCTTAAATACTGTGGACATGTGATCAGGAGAGACTAGTCCTCAGAGAAGACATTATGCTGGGTAAGTTAGCAGGGCAGCAGAAAAGAGGAAGGGTCTTGGCAAGACAGATGGATTATCTTGTCCACAGTGGCTCAAACATGAGCACAGTTGTGAGAATGGAGCAGCACCGGGCAGTATTTCGTTCTGTTGTACATAGGTTGCTATGAGTGAGAACTGACTCGACAGCAACTAACAACAACAACAACAACAAGAACAACTAATTTACAATGTTCAGTCCATGCTTATGACTATTACTTCAGATGATGTAAATATGAGATGTGTAAATAGTAATAGCAATTACTTTACTGCAACTATCCTTTGGAGAATCTTTGGAGAATTGATTTCCAGACTTGGTTTATACTATCAAGATGGCCTTTTGAATTAAAATTTAACAGGCAATTTTGAAATAGTTAAAAATTTTTTTCTTCATAAGTTACTATTTCCACATCCTTCATGTCTAAACAAGTCGGATTTCAAACTATCTTTGTTTATCTGCTCTGCTTCCAGCTTTATAGGAAAACTAATTGTTTGCCTGTTTTGTTTTAAAATATGGAACTATAGGATTAGATCTGTTTTATGATTTAGGGGCAGCAAGCATATATAAAATAGCTATTATTGGAAGTGCAGCAGCAGGCATAACTTAAAATATGCAAACTCACAATGAGGTGATTTGAGGACTGATTTTTTTTCCCGACTTGCTGTTGTTGGGATCAAGTCAAAATATGTCAGTCAGTGAATGAGCCCCTTGGATGTATTTGCTCTGGCACCACTAGTTAAACTAAGTCTACCACTCTGGGCAAGACACTCACTACATTTATCCTTCCTGGTTGACAGTTTTATTTGTAGTCCCTATTTAAAATGGAGAAAGTGAGCCCAGTCCCTAAACCTTTGGCTCTGGCTGCTTTGGGCAAGATACAGAGGGCTGAAGAAGGAGAGGTTGATTTTTTCTCCTTCTCCTTAATAAATCTTTCTTTGTAAAACTGGCAAACTGTTACCTACTAAATGGTGGGCAAGCTTAAGCATGTTGTTCAATGCCAGTTTGACCTCAAATTTCTTTACCAGTAAGCACACTAGTTTCTTGTCACAGCAGTGCCAATACTTTTCAACTATCCCAGGAGAACCTTCTTTAAACTTCTGAAGGTTTATAAATATCCATTTGAGGTTTCTTTTCAGGTATAGGACCCAATATGTGGCTTCCTAGGTGCTTGGTTACTGTTTTCAAACTGTTTTTCATTTTGGTACAACTTAAAAAAATGAATCAACAATTAGAACATGTTAGAGAATTACCTCAAATTGAACAATTTGTATGTCTAACAATGAGACTAAAAGCACTTTCTTCAATATTAACTACTTCAATCTCTCTACTCTCTGTATTTGAAAATAAAGTCAAAATAATCACAAGATAACTAAAAATGAAAAGTCTAGAGAATAATTCAGCCCCAGATTAATATGTCTATCAGCAAGGAAGCTGATAGTTGATGACCAGATAAGTAATAAATATTGCATTAAATTAAGCATTATTTTAATATCTTTATTGAAAAATAAAGGGAGAGCTAGGGAAATTAATTTATCAGTGAGACTGTCCTGTTCATTTTAGGTTAATTAGAAGCTGTTTATTTGGGATGAATTATGTATAGCTAATAGTCATTGCAACAAAATTCTATCTAGTAATGATTTCCATTTTTCCAAATCTGTTCTAGAAAAGTATTGCAATTATTAGACACTTGGCAAGTGTGCGCGGGGTATACTCCTTGATGTTAGCATGATGATTCAGACCTGTGAATTAGTACTTCACTTTTAATTTAATTTTTCTTTCATTGTTAGTTTGTGACTTAGAAGACCCATGTTCTACAAACCCACGCTATATTGGATTTTCTTGTCTGAATCTTTTGGGGGCAAGCTATCCAGGCCTGTTTCTCGAGGATGCCACTGGCTGGGTTGTACTACCAACATTCTGGCTCCCAGCCAGGTACAAACCATTTGTGCCACCTAGGAACATTAGTCCTCCACTTTTTAGGGACAACACATAGGGTTATCAGATAGCACCAAACATTTATTTTTGTAAAACATATTAATTAACATGTAAATAGGTTAATAATAAAAGGCCTTATTATAACTCAGGTAAGGCCCTTAGGTGTCAGAAACGGTTGGTACTTAATTGCTTATTGAAAGTTTGTTGGCTTAAACCCACCCTGTCATACTGTGGAAGGTAGGTCAGGTGATGTGCTTTTATTAAGATTAGAGCCAAGAACACTCTATGACACAGATATACTGTGTCACATATGAGTTCACCATTAGTGAGAATCTATGGTAACTAAAAATAATAAGAGCATGACCCAGGACTAGCTGCTGAGTTAACCTAATGAACAAGACAGAGGTGATGAGAAGTGGGTGGCTTCTGGGTACATTTTGTAATAGAGCTAACAAGACTTTATGAGAGATTGAATATGGAGTGATAAAGGAAGATTCGAGGCTGACTTCACATTATTTAAATTGAGTCACTGTACAGGTAGACCTGCCATCCACTGAAATAGAAGAAGACTGTTGGGTGCAGCAAGTTATGGAAAGATTCTCAGTAGTTCTATTTTGGCTTTGGTAGAGAGTCACTGAAGAAGCAGGAAGTCCCCTATGAGATGGTGCGATACTGTGATGGAAACAATGGGTTCAAATATGCCAAATGTCAGAATAGCATAGAAATGGAGGGAAGTGTGTTCTTTTATATATAGGATTATTCTTAGTTAGAACCAGCTTTACTTAACTTTAAGCCAGAAGTTTTTAGCTATTTATTGGGTAGATAGTCATGTGGAGATGGCTGGAGAGCAGATGGATAAACTGTCTGGAGCCCATGAGAATAGATCAGAGTGAAGATGTAAACCCAGGCTTTGTCTGAAATGGTAATTTCTGAGCTGGAAATTAGAAATCAGGCTTACATTAAAAATCCTTTCATACTATTCAGTTTCACGGAGCACCAATTACTTCTGTAAACAAACAAACAAACAAACAGCTATGAGTGTTTAGTACATGCCAGGGACTGTTCTAGATTTATTATTATTTTAATCCTTATCCAAACAACTAGTAAGTAGATGAGCTGGAAATCAGACCCAGGAAGATGCTGGATCTACCTTCTTAATGCATTTTTGTTTGTTTTTTTTCTTAATGCATTTTTGATATCTACTTTTTAATGCATTTTGGAGAGATATCCTTATGGATCCAAGTTGTTTTGGGGAAAAATGTATCAAATACTTACAGAGGTGTTCAAATGATATTCATATTTGACTCGTGAAACTGCTTTCTTGCTTTAGCCCATTTTGTGTATTTCTTACATTAGACATAAATCAACCACTTCTCGATGAGCCAGTCAGGGTGCGATGTAACAATGATGAGAAATACAACTTTCCTCTAGTTCCTAAATGTTTCCTCCCCGCTCCCACTACCATGACTCGAATTCTATCTTGCAAGTCTGGCTAGACCAGAGGAGGTACACTGGTACAGATAGGAACTGAAAATAAAGGGAATCCAGGACGGATGAGCCCTACAGGACCAGTGGTGTGAGTGGCAAAACAGGGAGGGTAAAGGGAGAATGGGTAGGAAAGAGGGAACCGATTACATGGAACTGTGTGTGACCTCCTCCCTGGGGGACAGACAACCGAAAAGTGGATGAAGGGAGACGTCGGACAGGGCAAGATATGACAAAATACCCATTTATAAACTATCGAGGGCACATGCGGGAGGGGGGAGCAGGGAGGGAGGGGAAAAATGAGGACCTAATGTCAGGGGTTTAAATGGAGAGAAAATGTTTTGAGAAACGATGTACAAATGCGCTTTACACAATTGATGTGTGTATAGATTGGGATAACAGTTGTATGAGCCCCTAATAAAATGTTAAATAAATAAATAAAATGCTGTCCAAAAAAAAACAACAAACAAACCACTTCTCAGGATCCCTAGATCCTTCAATTAAAAAATGGTGCTGCAGAATCACAGGCTGAATAACCCTTAAGTTCCATTACTTCCCCAAGCTCCTGTATCATCAAATATATTCTCTGTCCAGCAAAGTATCAACCTCTCCTTCCCTACAGAACAAGACCAAGTTTATGTTTTCTCAAAAATGTTCTACTTCAAGTTTTGTTCTTGCCACGGTTCTATAACTACTTCCTAATAGAGTTTTAATTATATCATCTGAGTACTTTCCCTACCATACCAAATTAGGGTTCAGTTGGAGAACCAGAAGACTAGAATCTTGAGGAAGAAGGGCCTTTAGAATTCTACCACAATGTAATATCTGGAGAAAGCTCATGCTCGAGTAATTATGGTTTTTTTATAGAGCAGGACAAGTCAGAAGGTGTGGTAGTACATAATCTGGTGTTAATGTGGGACTTGAGAGGATTGAGTGAAGGGGTGACGCCTAATCTGTCAATTAGGTCATAGCCAATGAGGTCTCTGGGTGGGCATGTCCTTCTGAGGATTCTAGGACTTCCTGTACTCCTCCTTGGAGGTGGGAGAGACTTTCTCTCTCTCTGCTCACTCCAATCGAGACATTTCTGAGAGAAGCCTCATGAAGCTACCCTGAGGCAGTTAGGGTTTCAGAGCTGAAGCCACCACATAGAGACTCCTGCCACCACAGCCATGCTTATAATGCTACTGGATCCACAAGACTTCCCACCCACTGGCCTGTGCTCTTCCTGAATTCAGCATTCTTGCATGAGTTTCATGACTCTGAAAAGGATTTTATAGATTGATATAGGACATATGGGCTAATATCAGACTTATGGACTTGATCTGGACTGGGCTGGGAAGTTTTCTCAATATTCAATTGCTCTTTATATAAACCTCTTTCTTATTCACATATGAGTGTCTATGGATTTATTTCTCTACTCTACCCATACTAACACAGAAGGTAAGCACATAGTAGCACAATATATGCTCTCTAGGGAAGAACTGACCAGAGAAAGTGACATAGATACAGATACTGATGAAAATGAGGTCGTGGAGTGGGATGCCCTAGTGTTGCAATATAATTTTCAGTGCAGACTCTTCCAATTTTCAAGAATGGGAAAACTAGGAAGCAGGGATGACTGGGAGCCAAGAGGACAGGTGGTCGTCATTTGTAGAACTGGCCTCTTTAAAGACATATGTCTCTGTTATAGAATAGAGGTTAATGCAGAGGCAATCAAGGTATACATATGCTGCTAGGTAGGTAGCAGGAACTAAACGAAGCCAATTACAGAATGGGAAGATGAGGAACATAGATATATGATAACATCAACTTTGGGGGCAAAGTGAATGCAAACTTCTGTGGCACCAATTTCTGACGCTTAGTTGAAAGAGGCCATTTCTCTGAAAAAGCCATTGTGCTGCATAAAGGCAAAAGCCTAAGCTGAATTCTTCTGTCTCTAGAAAATGCCTCATGTGTTCCTTGTATATACAATGGTACAGTTGATTTAATAAATAATCTGGGTCAGTACCTTATTATCTTTTACAGGTGGAGGAAAGCAACATCCTCCATCAGCTTTTGTTTATTTTCGAAGCATAATTTTATACCCCTTGGTTTTCTTTTTTATCAGTTTTTATTTCTAATTTTTGAAGACAAAATATGAATGCAAACAGACATCTCTAGAGAGAATAAAAATACCTTTGTTCTCTCTTGAATAAAAATTGCTTTAAAACATTTGGATTTGTTGTGTGTGTCCACAAAAAGAGCATATTTCTTGGTAATTTAGGGGGATTCTTGGATCTGAAAGGAGAATCTCAGTTGGTCCTTTGGAAAACGTATCACTGATAAACCTAAGGAACAAACGTTAAGAAGATGTTCAGGGTCTGTTTTCAAAGCTCTTTCCTGAGGCGCATTTCTTGAACCCGTCTCTTGTTTGTTTTCTGGTCAACAAGTTTAAAGCCAGGTATCTCTTTTCTGTTATTTGTGTGTGTGTGAGTGTGTGTGTGTGTGTGTGTGTGTGTAGGGTGGGTGTCAGTGCTTGCAGATGAAGGGAGCAAGGGTAAAAGGGGTTGTGGGGAAAAAGTGAGTAATTACTGAGCAGTATCTCTCTGTTTTAAGTCAGGTCGCACCTCTATAATGAGCAAGCTTTCTGCTCCACATTGCTCCTCCAGCTCGCTGACCTGGCCAAAAACTTAATCTACCAGATGATTTAGTGTGGCCTTAGCCAACACCACACGGCTGCCAGCTTCCTGTCCTGGGCCTCCTCTCCTGGGTTGATTATATTTCAAGAGTGGTTCTCCTCCAGCTGGCTTACTAACCTAAAGATTGCTTTAATTGTGACATGGACAGGCCATAACCTGAAGTATGTTTCAGAAACATCTGAGATAGTTCCCTTTTTCCATTCACTGATGAGCTCTGTCAGTTACTTAAACAATTGTACCAAAATCCATATTTTTGTAAAAGGCAAAGGGAAAACAGAAACATTAATTGATGTTAATTAGTATTTTAGATAACCATAGTTTTAAAATGCTGTGAACTTTGCCATGTAGTATTAGAATTTACTTAGACAAATATAAATTGACATCGCAATGATTGTGATTAGTGTAGCAAGTAGTTGAAGTAGAAAAAAAACAACAGGAAGAAGGTGACGATTAGATTATAGAACAATAAAATGTGATGGGATTGGAAAGGGTGTTGTTTCACTAATATGTCATCAGGATTTCCCAGAGAGCTAGGGGTTCTTTGCAATACATAGATGCTGGTTATTATATTTCAAGAGTAGTTCTCCTCCAGCTGGTTTATGCCTAGGTTGTTTATTCAACCAGATGGCAGTAGACTAAAGCTAAATGGTCAATTTGCTACCATCAATCATATATCTAATCCTGAAATTGAGTTTCAGTATTCTATTGTCTAAAGAATACTATCACTACATATTGATGACTAAATACAATCTACCCCAATTAAAACAAATATGTATTTTTTCATATTGTAAACATACAGATAGCATAGACACATTTTACTGAGTGCATCAGTGATATAATTTATAGATTCCGAGGAGAGAGATATGAATATTATACACATATACCTGGTGGGATAAGCATTGAACTGCTAGCTAACTCTGTGGCAGAAATATGAGACTGTTACAGTGAAATAATTATTATCCAGGATTATTCAACGATATTGCTTACATTTTTTCACAGTGGACCCTAATTTCTCATTAATTTTGCTTTAAGATGGCCATTTCCAGTATTCCTATTTCCATGCTTCTTGACCTAATCATGTTTTCTTTAGAGTAATTTTGACTATTTGCTCATATATGATGACTTTTAAAAGAAAACTCTTTATTTTATGAGCCAATTTGCTATTTAGCTAGGAAGTAACCTCAAGAGAGTATTTCAGTCCAAGTTTTTAAGATTATCTCTGGGTAATTGACTCAGATATCTAGCCTCAAGTAGTTCAATTTGTGTGAACTTTGAAAGAATTGGAGCTCTTAGAAAGAACTCTATCTGGATTCATATGCTACCATGCTGAACATAATGGTCACGGTAGCCAGGGACTGTCCAGTTCTTCTGTTCTCAGAGTAATGAGCAGTGGCTTGTGTAGTCCTCTGGACTACTTTCTTCTCTAAGTATTTGGTTTCTTTTTGCTTTTTTTGTCCCATATGAGTAGAAAGAGCATAAACTTTCTGAGCTATATTATGTCAGTCACCTGAATTGCCCCATAAGATTGTGGATCTAGTCCTTCAAATGTAGAAGCCCAAGCTTGAGGCATGTTTGGTTATGTCTAAGAAGTACCTATAACTGTCACTTCTATGTGATTTATTGCATATATGGATATACATGCCTACATATACATATTTGTATGTGTATATGCCAATTGAGATATTTATTTGTGCATATATACATAACCTTACACACAGATGCCTATGTACATATTTTTGTAACCACACATATTTTTGGTTGTTGTTAATGTTATGAAATTATTTCTACCATCTCTTTTATGAAAAAAAAAGAGCCATGGTGGCAGAGTGGTTACACTTTGGGCTGCTAACTGCAAGTCCAGCAGTTCTAATTCACTACCCCCTCACCAGGAGAAACATGTAACTTTCTACTCCTGTAAAGAGGTCCAGTCTCGGAAGCACATAGAAGCAGTTCTACCGTGTCCAATCGGGTCACTATGAGCTAGCGCTGACTCAATGGTAGTGAGGTTTTTTATCTTTACCAAAAACATTGTTTACTTTTACATTTCTAAGTGACATAACTGACCTTGGTCCAACTATGCATTTCACCCACATTAAATGCTACTTTTCCTATCTTCAAAAGTAACTAGGGCTTGCAATATCAAGAGTACTTCCCCCTTTCTAGCCTCCCATTTTTGATAACCACCAATGAGTTTGATCTCTGTATATAAGATCGATAAAAATTATTGCTACTATAGTTCTAGTTCCTATTTGTATTTATTCCAGCAAAATGTATTTAAACATGACTCTGAATCAGTGGATAGCTTCAGACAATAGGAGGCATTAAGGTTGTGCTCTCTAACCATACTTACTCAATCTATAGGCTGCACAAATAAAATCAGAGGAATTGGGCTATATGAAGAAGAATATGGTATCAGGATTGGAGAAAGACTTACTAAAAACCTGAAGTATGCAGATGACACAACCTTGCTTGCTGAAAGTGAAGTGCACTTGAACCACTTGCTGATGAAGTTCAAAGATGGCAGGCTTTAGTATGGATTAAAACTCAATGTAAAGAGATCCCAAATCCTCATAACCGGATCAATAGGTAGCATCTTGATAAATGGAGAAAAGGTTGATGTTGTCTAAGATTTCATCTTGCTTTGATCCACAATCCTTGTTGATGGAAACAGACATCAGGAGATCAAAAGACACATTGCATTGGGTAAATCTGCTGCACAAAACCTCCTTAGAGTATTGCAAAGCAAAGATAAAACTTTGATGATCAAGGTGCACCTGTTCTAAGCCCTGGTATTTTACATTACCTTACATGCAGGTGAAAATTGGACACTGAATAAGGAAGAACACAGAAAAACATATGCATTGGAACTATGGTGTTGATGAAGAATGTTGAAAGTATCCTGAATTACCAAGAGAAAAAACAGATCTGTCTTGGAAAAAGTACAGCCTGAATGTTTGTTGAAAGCCTATACTTTGCATTTGATTTTGAAGGATAGTCTTACTGGGTATAGAATTCTAGGCTTACAGTTTTACCTTTTTAATACTTTTAAGATGCTTGTCTATTCTTTCCTGGCTGGAATCTAACCTGAAATAAATTTTCTATCTTCTTTATCTTTGCTCCTCTACATGAGCGTGTACCCCAAACAGAACAAAACAAAACGGATTTTTTTTCAAAGCTATGTATTTAATTTTTTTTTACAAAACAACCTTATCACTTTCAAAGTACTTGCCATTACACTTAATGTATTTGTCAAACATGCAGTTCCATTCTTGGAAACATTGTTCAAACTCATCTGTTTGGATGGCTGGACAGCACCTCCCTCATTTTTTTCTTCACTTCTTCTACATCGTCAAATTGCTGTCTTTTCATGTCCCTTTTCACTCATGGAACCAATAAGAAGTCCCATGAAGCAAGGTCAGGTGAGTAAGGTATGTGGAGCAAGACAGGTATGCTGTTTTTGTTTTTCCAAAACTGATGCACTGAGATGGCTTCAAGAGTAGTTGCGTTTTCATTGTGGCAAAACCAGTCCCTGTATGCCATAAATCAGGCCTTCTTTGTCACATACTGTTCCAGTCTTTTCAGAACCTCTAAATAGAAAGCTTGATTAACAGTCTGACTGGTGGAAAGAACTCCAAATGCAATATGAGTTGACATTTTCATCCATTCAGGAAGTTGACAGATATCCAGAATTAGGTTTGACATCAAACCACATTCCACTTTTTTTGAAATTAAAAAACCACTTGGGTTTTCCCATAGCACCATCTCCATAAGTTGTGTTCAGCATCACAACAGTCTCTGCAGCATTTTTTTCCGGGAGCAGGAAACAAAATTTCACAGCCACATGCTATTTTCTTAAAGTTGCCATCACAAAAAATTAGGTTCAATGAAACTGCTTTTACTAAAAAATTCACTCTGATGCCACTGGTTGCACTAATTCAGAGCAAATTGCTTGAGGCTTGACTATTGGGAAAAATGTCTACTACAAAATCTGGGCCCAGTGGAGGTTTTTACCTATTTTGGGGGGAAGGGGTACCCCTTTGTATACCTCTTGCTGCTTTTATTTTATCACTCTTTTGACTAGAACACACTTTGGTTTACTTTACTTCATATTCTTGTGTTTGATTATTGAGCTTACAAGGCTCTGTAGGTTTATAATTTGCATAATTTTGGATAATTGTTGGTAATTATATATGTATATAGTTTTACCTATTTCTCTTCATTTTCTTATGGATGCCCCATAGACTCATATGTTAGCCTGCTAGTTCATTAATCCTTGTGAAACTTAAATATAAATGACTCCTTTCCCCCAGAATTCTGTTGTTTTCAGGTTTTCTTGTCCCCAATAATTCTCAAGCACTCATTTGATAGAAATACTCAAATGCAGAAATAATTTTTGGTGAGTGGAATGCTAAATTTTGAAACAAAGAGTAAAGAAGAGCAGTTGGAAAATATGGCCTTGGAGATAGAAACCAAGGTGGAGATTGCATAATGGAATTTTGCAAGTATGTTTAAAACAATACAAACAGTGAGTGTACATATAAAATTTCCTTGATGGAATACACCAAATTCAAGTTTACTACATTTGTGGGAAGAGACAAAGAGCAGCGCAATATCTGCAGTTAAAACCAAGCCAGGGGCCGACTGTGGGACAGATCATAAATTGCTCATATGTAAATTCATATTGAAGTTGAAGAAAATTAAAACAAGATCATGAAAGCCAAAATATGACTGAATATATTTCACCTGAATTTTGAGAACATCTCAACATCAGATTTGTGCATTGAACACCAATGGCAGAAGACCTAATGAGCTGTGGTATGGCATCAAGGGCAGCATTCACGAAGAAAGAAAGAGGTTATTAAAAACCAATGGCAGGGAGGGAATGGGAGGACTGGTAGGGAGTGATCAAGGGCAAGGTAACTGAGAGGAATTACTGAAACCAGAATGAAAGCTGAACATGGGAGTGGGACAGGAGGAAAGCGTAAGGAAGTAGAGGAAAGGAGTAGGAGGCAAAGGGCATACATATAAGCCTAAATACAGACATGTATATATGTAAATATATTTAAGATTATGGGGGAAATGGACCTAGGTGCATATATTAATAGGTTTAGTAGTAGGGTGTCAGGTGGACATTGGGCCTCTTCATGCGCATTCCTTTAATACAAGAGCACCTTGCTCAGCTCAACGGTCATTTCATGATACCCACTTTCCCGACATGATCGCTGAAGACAGACGTATGCATAAGCAAATGTGGTGAAGAAAGCTGATGGTGCCCAGCTATCAAAAGATATAGCGTCCAGGGTCTTAAAGGCTTGAAGGCAAACAAGCAGCATCTAGCTCAGAAGCAACAAAGCCCACAGAGAAGAAGCACACCAGCCTGTGTGAACACAAGGTGTTGAAGGGATTAGGTAGCAGACACCGAAGAACAGAAACCATCATTGTGTGATCACATTCCCCAAATAAACGCTGAAGACGAAAGTGTACATAAGTAAGTGTGGTGAAGAAGGCTGATGGTGCTCGGCTATCGAGACCTATAGTATCTGGGGACTTAAAGGCTTGAAAGCAAACAAGCGGCCATCTAGCCCAGAAGCAACAAAGCCCACATGGAAGCAGCACATCAACATGTGTGATCATGAAGAGCCGAAGGGATCAGGCTTCAAGCACCAAAGGCGGGGGTTGGGGGGTGAGGGTGGGATCATATCATCGTGAATGAGGGGAGAGCATGATGGGGACCCAATGTCCATCTGTAGACAACTGGACATCCCTTGCAGAGGGGTAGTGGGGAGGAGATGAGTCACTCAGGGTTCAGTATAGCAGTAATGAAACTCACAAATTTCCTCTAGTTCTTATACGCTTCCTCCCCCGGCTATCATGATCCCAATTCTACCTTGCAAACCTGGTTAGACCAGAGGATGCACAGCGGTACAGATAGGAACTGGAAACACAGGGAATCCAGGACAGATGAACCCCTCAGGACCAGCGGTGAGAGTGGTGATACCGGGAGGGAAGGGGGGGTAGAAAGGGGGAATCGATCACAAGGATCTACATATAACCTCCTCTTTCGGAGATAGGCAACAGAAGGGTGGGTGAAGGGAGATGCCAGGCAGTGTAAGATAAGATAAAATAAAAATTTATAAATTATTAAGGGTTCCTGAGGGAGGGGCGAGTGGGGAGGGAGTGGGTGGGGAAAAAGGAAAATGAGGAGCTGATTCCAGGAAC
Source organism: Echinops telfairi (assembly GCF_000313985.2). Taxonomy (NCBI): domain Eukaryota; kingdom Metazoa; phylum Chordata; class Mammalia; order Afrosoricida; family Tenrecidae; genus Echinops; species Echinops telfairi. The sequence goes on from NW_022111372.1 coordinate 2,814,043, forward strand.
CCAAGCGGAAAGCGAATTTTGGGAATGATGAGGGCAACAAATGTATAAGTGTGATTTGCACAATTGATGTATGTATGCCTTGTGATAAGAGTTGTATGAGCCCCAATACAATGATTAAAAAAAAAAAAGACAGGGAAGAAACGAAAGATCAAAGTGGATGTGAGATGAGACTCTGACACTTTTTCTTAAGTGTAGAGTAGTGAAGGTAAATGAAACAACTGATGAAGTCAAAGAGCTGCATAGAATATTTCAAAGAGCATCTTGAGAAGACAAAATAGAGTGTTATAATGAAATGTCCAAAGACCTAGAGTTAGAAAACCAAAAAGGATGGACACTTTCAGCTTGAGTTTGACTGAAAAACTGAAAGGAAATTCAAGCCTCGAGTTGAAATATTGAAAGATTCAGTGAGCACATTATTAAATGATACAAAAAACCTCAAAGAAGATGGAAAGCACACAGCGTCATTGTGCTAAAAAGAACTAGTGAACATTCAACCATTCAACCATATCATCAAGAACAAGTTGTATCAGAGAAATAATTACAATCTGCACTGAAGGCATTAGTCAAGACCAAGAATCAAGCAATTGACAGAATGCCAATTCAAATACTTCAACAAGCTGATGACGTACTGGAAGCACCCGTCTACGCAAGAAATTTAGAAGACAACTACCCAGCCAACCGATTATAAGAGATTGATATTTGTACCCACTGCAAAGAAAATTTTGCTGAAACCATTCAACAATGGCAGCAGTACATTGACAGCAAGCTGCCAGACATTGAAGTCAGATTTACAAGAGGCTGTGGAACAAGGTGTGTCATTGTTGACCTCAGATGAAGCCTGGAAGAAAGCAGAGAACATAAGGAAGTTGTTTTCTTGTGTTTTACTGCCTATGCAAAGGCATCTGACGGTGTGTGTATAACAAACTATCCATGGGAAGAATATATATGAGAAGAACAGGGATTCTAGAACACCTAATTGTGCTTACGTGGAACCTGGACACGGATCAATAGGCAGCTGGGCGAACATAACCAGGGAATTATGGATGGTTTACAATCATGAAAAGTGTGTGTCAGGGTTGTATCCTCGCACCGTACTTATCCAGTCTGTATGCTGAGCAAATAATCAGGGAAGCTGAGCTATATGAAGAAGAGTGAAGATTCAGGATTTGGAGGAAGGTTTATTAACAACCTGAGATATGCAGATGATAAAACCTTGCTTTCTGAAATTGAACAGGACATGAATAACTTGCTGATGAAGATCAAGGATTAAAGCCTTCAATGTAAATAGGACCCCAATTCTCACAACTGAACATCAGGGTAAAAACGATTGAAGTTGTCAAGGATTTCATCTTGCTTGGATCTACAATTAATGCCCATGAAGGCAGCAGTCAAGATATCACACTACCGATTTTGCTGGGCAAATTTCCCTAGACCTCTTTAGAGTATTAAAAAGCATGGATGTTACTTTGAGGACTAAGGTGTGCCTCACACAAGCCATGATATTTTCAATTGCCTTATATACATGTGAAATTTGTGCATTGAATACATCAACAAAGAATGGATGCGTTTGAATTATCGTGCTGTCGAAGAATGTTGAAAGTACTGCGGACTGTGAAAAGAATGAGCAGATCTGTCTTAGAAGCAGTTCAACCAGAGTGCACCTCAGCAGCTAGAAGGATGAGACTTTGTCTCATGTGCTTCGGACACATTATCAGGAGAGACTAGTCCCTGGACAAAGACATCCTGCTTGGTAAAGCAGAGGAATAGTGAACAAAGGAAGGCCCTCAGAAGATTGAGTTCAACGACTGCAACAATATACGCAAACATAGCAACAATGGTGAGGATGGTGCAGGACTGGACAATGTTTTGTTCTACAGAGGGTTGTACATGTGGTTCACTAGGAGTTGGGACCAACTTGATGGCATCAAACAGCAACAACATTGGTGTTGGACAATTTCAAAAATCAAAACATATAGGTGCAACCATAGTACCTCATTGAAAACATCAATTATGCTTTGTGCAACTTGTAAAAAGATAGTTCTGTAAAAAGTTTTGTACCTAATCAAAGAAGGTTATTAGAAGGTCATATACATAATAATTTTTAAAATTTTAATTGTGTCTATAGATGAACTAATCATGTAAAACTGGGAACTGTACAGGCCTGCTTTGTTCTGGATCTTGAAACTCTTTCGCTTTCACCAGGGTACATTCTTACCACTTTTCTATTGCATGTTTTTCTGAAAAATATTTGAGTTTTCTTTTCCTAACAGCTTTTGGCCTTACATAGGTTCTGGACGGTTGGGTTCTCTAGGGGAGCAAAACCAATGATGCTTCTATATGTTTGTATATAGAAAGAGATATATATTGAGAAATGGCATACATGGTTGTACATATAGCAAAGCCCAAGTAAGGCTCAAATCAGGCTTTTCCTACTAATGGAATCTGGTGAACAGGAAGCATAATGATGAAGTAAAGGCAGTTGGGGCATAGGCTGGCAACGCAGAGGTAAATAAATCCCAGAGAAGCCAATAATCCACCATTGGTAGTCTGCTGACAGCTTCTGTGATTGGCAGGTGTCGAGAAACCAGATCCAAGATATAGCTTGAGCAGAAAGTCAAGGGGAAAATAGGATTAGAATTTGCTCCCCCTGTTTCTTACACAAAAGGCCATACCCCCAAGGAAGTACCACCAGGCTGTGATGTGATTAATAGTTTGGGCTCCATCCCTATCCTTGCTCCGGAGTGTGTAGTGGGCATAATCTGTAGTCATTACAGACTTTTGTAAGCTTTACTGCATAGCCATTCATAAATAAACTGATCAACCAGAAAGCTATGATAAATAGCACTGAGAAGAGAAAAGAGAGCAAAAGAAATAAGTAGAGTAATTTAAAAGGAAAATAAATTGTGGGGAAATGTTAAGAGAATAGCAAATTCTGAGACTAAACAAGTAGGAGAATGTGATTTCAGAATTCAAGAGCAAGTAAGAATGAATGGGCTGATGAGAATTGATGATAAAGCAGCCATGAGATATGGTGACGTGGTTTAGGGTAAAAACGAGTAGATGTGGTTGGAGAAGGTTTTGCATTGCATTGCATAACACAGGTCTGAGAAATAAAAAGTTCCGTTTGAAATGGCCCTGATACGTTACCATATAATTTAGTGTTAAATAGTTTGTCCAGCAGTTTTCACATTGTCAAATAAATGATGATGCATATACGAATTTCACAGACAACAACAGGAAAAGGGAACTTTTCAGTACAGTCTTTTAATAGATTTGAAGTTTGGGACAATTGCTTTAAAAGAGTAATTTATTTTTTATTTACTTAGTAACTTGTATTTACTTGAAATTATTTACTGCCGCTAATTGGAGAATTATATAAAGAATAATTATCTTTTCAAGCTAAGATCTCTTCACAAAGAACACCTTCGAGCTTTAAAAATGACAAAATAATAATTTATAAATTATCAAGAGTTCATGAGGGAGGGGGAGTGGGGAGGGAGGGGGAAAAATGAGGAGCTGATGCCTGGGGCTTAAGTGGAGAGCAGATGTTTTCAGAATGATGAGGGCAATGACTGTACAAATGTGCTTTACAGAATTGATGTATGCATGGATTGTGGTAAGAGTTGTATGAACCCCTAATAAAATGATTAAAAACATGTCTACTAGTCACTAATAAATGTGTCATTATGATTTCTTTTTGTGGATAACCTTTCCCCCACAATTGTTCTAAATCCTTCTGGATATCTGTGTTCATGAACATAACTGATGATTAGTTTATTGCTAAGCTTTGTAATCAGTTATTGTTGTGTGTTTTACATATAGAAAATATCAGGGTCTCCTCCGCTTTCCTGCACACCTCCAGGTTCACACGTGCTCCCCGTCCCTTGAGCTCCTTCTCAGCTTGTTCCAATGCTTTCCACCCTGGCTGGCTAGTTTGAGTTCACCTGTGTCACCTCTCATCACTGTCGTTGGAAGGGAAGATGAATGGCAGGGCTGTTTTGGAGAGCAGAATTCAGACGTTCCCCACATGCAGGCTGATGGCTTTCCAACCGAGAAAGGAACAAGGAAGGGTCTTTGCAGAATGCAACGACGAAAGCATCTGGTTCAGACCTGTGCCTTTGGCTGCAAACAAGTAGGTTGTTAATTCAAGGATTAATTAGCAAAGGAATCCCAACATTGAAAAAAGTACTAAAAGAAAAAATATATAAATGAAGAATAAGGAATAAGAACAGAGAGTCATATGAAGTAACTATAACACGAAAGGCTGATACCCGTTGTTAGGCCTATGCAGGAAAGAGTGCCCAGGTTAGATTTTTTAAAGCTATGACATGAATTGAAAACATTAATTAATAAGCGATTTAATTTCTCAAGTAATTAAAATTGAAAAAAATTAAAGAATAGTTATTTAACATTCATAAGCTTTTTCCATTTTTAAGGTGCTCAATTTTGTGTTAGAAAATAATGAAGTCCTGCTAGTCCTATGATTTAATATAGTGAGAATGGTTTTCTAATACAATTTAGGAATTATTCATTCCTTTGACTATTTTTCCTTTATAGGAAATGACCTTGGGGATTTCTCTCTTTTCCCCTTAGTTATGCATTTAATGCATAAAGTCAGATCTGCTGACCTTAGGTGAACCAGAGAATCATGACTAGGTAATGAGATTGATTTTTTTCTTCTACACCTGTAAAATTGAAAAAGAAAACATCATTAAAGGAATTTCCAACAGAGGTGTTTGACTTAAAAAAATAGTAACTTGCTTTATAATCAATTATACATTTTAAGTTTAAATAGCATGCTAGATAATCACACCTGGCTCTAAGGCCTTTTGGACAAGATGTACATTGCCCAAAGTAAATTTCACAACAAAGGTGTTTCCCTCAATAGCAGAATAAAAATTCAATAGTTTTAGAGTTACATCAATATAGGATTATGTTACTCCTGTTTTGAGAAATTTAAGAGGTGTATCATTGTTTTAAGGTTGTTCTATTTGCTACTGTAGAAATTGTAAGCAGGAGTAAGTCCTACCTGGAAATTCATGTGCTACAAAGAATGTAGGAATACCTTCAAATTTTTGGTAGTTTTAACTTTGATCCTTTATATTTGCATTTACTAATGGTTGTTTTCATTTAGTATTCTAATTTTTATAATGATGATAACACCTTTGTGATGTTACTGATGTTAAAAAAAAAAAAAAACCCAAACAACACCACCAAAAGAAACCCCTTTGAAATAGAATTCATTTTAAGGTATTTTGCATAAATCCTATATGCTCTGCATTATGTTAAGAACTCTTGGTAACATTGTTTTGCTTATTGACTTGGTGATTTAGACTGTAAGCTCCATGATGGTAGGGAGTTCCTGCCTCCCTGTCCCTCATTTTTGTCATTTGTTATATGCCTACATAGTTTAGTGCTTTGCAATGAAAGGTCAGGAATAGGAGTATTTGGTTGGGCTTTCTGCAGTGATGGAGAAAAGGAAATGTGGCCCTTGGACACCTTTGGATGTTGATAACTGTGGTTTGGACTATCAATAGTACTGAAGTTCTCTTATATGACAGAGTCCTGTGAATTATTTTTTGTATACTATGAAAAGAAAGTTGTTGTTTTTTTGGTACTTGTATATAAGAAAAACTCAATTGGAAAGTGTCAGAGAATATTCTAGAATGTTTTAGACCTTAGACAGAAAATAGGAAATGGTGCAGTGTAGATTATAAGATCGGGACGTTTGACTGAAAGTTATGGAGTGCCCCTCTCCCTGTTCCCACCCTCATCCTTGGCCTCTTGGTACTCACCAAAGTCTTGTCAGTTGGTGTAAAAACCACCTTTCTTCTTTTTTTCCCCTTGTAACAATAGTGAGTTTGTGAAGCATAATATTTGCTAGTTTTGTCCATGTCATTGTTTTTTATGCATAAAATTCCATAGTATTAATGTACCAGGGAGTGGTAGTTACACCATTTCATGTCAATTTGATAAATAGAATGAAGGGGTGGAGTCTAACCTGCCAATCAGGCCACAGCCTCTCTTCCTCCCTGCAGGTGGGACACACACTCTCTCTGCTTCACCTTCCTCTTGACAAGCCGTATAGAACCATGCTGATGGCAGCCAGAGCCCTGGAGATGCAGCCACCACCATTAGATCCACAGGACTTTCCACCCACTGCCCTGTGATCTTCTTTCAATATACAAGTGCTCTTTGATCTAAAGCTCTCTGACACACATGAGTGTCTCTGGACTTCTCTACTCAACCTGGACTAACACAGAACTTGTTTATCCATTCCTAAATAGTTGGGATTTTGTTGCTGTTTCCATGTTTTAGCAATTGTGGAAATTGCTTCAGTAAACACACACACACACACACACACACACACACACACATATATATGAAAGTTATGGAGTGAATTTGTGGATTATTTGGTGATTTTTTGGAGATATTTGGTCATTTTTTAATTTTAAAATTTTGGTAAATTATGGGCTGTATACCTTACAAATAAATAATCAGTGCGCAACTATAATATAATTTATAATGTATTTATAATTTAAATCTTTAAAATTCTGTTCTTGCTTATTCTTAAACAGATAAGTCAATGAGTAGTATTTAATTATAAAACATTGCATTACCAAAAAGCCCACATAAATTTCTATTCAGCATTAGTGAATCACTCCTTTTCAGATACAAATTGATATATAGATAACTTTTGAGTACTACATTTACTGAATAAATATAGAGGTGTATTTGCACTAGATGACTCATCTAAATTAGGGATAACAGTACCTTCCTTTTAGGGTTATCATAAGAATCAAATGTGTTAATTTATGAACAACATTTAGAACAGTGAGTGAAACATAGTAAACTTGGATAAACTATTCTATATATGTATTTGTTTAGGTAAAACAATTGATCACATTTCTATTAGTAACTCACTTCCATCAAGCAAGTTGATGCTGACTCATAGCAAACCTATAATATTGCTATTCTATTTCTATGAATATTACCTATAACTGTAGTTGCTATCAATTTTTGTGAAAAATAGCATTAATGTCCATATATAATATCTAGTTATCACAGTGAGATGTGATACTTTTGCTTCCTTTAAAGATAAATACTACCATTTAGAATGTAGTCTGTTGTGTTTAACCTGGTTAAGTCATTGGCTTTTTTCCTGACTTATGTAGATATTTTTTTAATGCTACTTACACATAAGCACAAAAAGTACAATGTTAATCTTCAAATATTTGCTTTTCTTGATGGCATGAAATATTATTACTGTGTTGCATCAGATCAGAAGTTCTTAATATTGTTGGTCCCAGGATCTCTTCATACTTAACAGTTATTAAGGACTTCAACAATGTTTCGTTTGTATGGATTATATGTATGGATAGTTAACAAATTGAAGCTTAGGACTAACCAGAAATGTTTAAACATGAATTCTACCATCTGCCAAAGCAGTGGTGCCATCACACATCAGGCAGCCAGCATGTGGAGATGAGGACAAGAGACAGGCAACGAGGAAGTGAAGGGGCATAGTGATGAAATATTTTTGGCTTTGTGACTCTCTTAAAAGGTCCCAGGTTCCTAGTCCACATTCTGACGACGACTGCTTCTTGCGATGATTACTTTGGTCTTCTGAAGAGTTTGTAACTGACACCAGAATGTTGTGTAGAAGAGAAGGCCTCTAAACAGGACTACTGGAAACTAAATTCCTCCTGTATTATCACTGCTCATAGGAGAGAAGATTGAATTCCATCAATCAAGGACAGGGTGCGTGCTGCATTGACTGTGAGCCATGTGGTGACTCAACTGCAGGTGGCAGCAGCTGAGACGATTGCTTAGGAGGTTCTTTTAAGATAAGAAAATAATGCTTTTCTTTTTTCAGGCAATCATATTTGACATTTTATCAGGATTCAAGCATATTGTTATGTTCCCAGGAGTGATTGCTTCAATCACCTAATCAACCTCACTGGCTTTAAATTAACTCAAAAACTAAGCTCATTGCTTCACACCGTTCTTTGAGCAATGTAAGAAGTCAGGTTTTCTGCTGAAAGTAGAGGTACTGTCTTCTTGTCTCTCTGCTTTGTCACCTAGGATCCCTCAGAGGCCCAATCCTGGGTTCTGCGAGGATAAATAGGCCCAGAAAGAAAGGTGTGGTTTTCTGTGCCTTGATAAACAAGAAAATGCTACTTTCTATTAAAAACATCCTCATCAGTATATACTTTCTATGACAAACAAGGAAACTACTTTGAAAAAGTTTAGATGAAACTTTGAAAATCAATATTTGAGAGAGGTTTCATCTTCATTTTCTAAGTTAAAATTGAAATTTGAATAAAATCTTTCACATTTTCTTTCACATGAAAATTTTTGTACTTGTCTATTTTGAGACAGAGTTTAATTTCAGATCACATCCAATTTTGGTAAATACATAGGTTTCTTAAGCATCTAGCATCCTCGGTCTCACAATAAAAATGATTTCTTATGAAAAACAGCACATTGTTATTATTATTTCTTACAATGTGACATCTCACACGGCCACTTTTTAGAAAAGTCGTCACAGTATGCAACACTATAAGGATATCTATTTAGCATATCACGTACCTGTTAGATTCTGGAAGCGATACCCTGGTATTTCAAAGACCAGCAGAGACATTGTTGGTGATTAGTTTTCATTGTAGCTTCCAGTCTAAGGCAGATTAGTAAGAGAGACCTACAAGGCTCCCCCGCCCCCCGCCAACCCCCCCCCCAGATGTTTTCAAAGCTATTATTTAATTAAATTTAAAAAACAACAACAAACAACCTTATCGCCTTCAAAGTATTCTCCATCACACTTAATAAATTTGTCAAATCTGTGATTCGATTCTTGGAAACATTTCAAACTCACCTGTTTGTGTGGTCGACAGCACCACCCTCATTTTTTTCTTAACCTCTTCTAAGTCGGGAAATCACTGTCCTTTCATGTTCCTCTTCATTCACGGAAACAAAAAGAAGTCTCACAAAGCAAGTCATGGAAGTCAGCAGGTCTCTTGCGTGGAACAAGAGAGCATGCTGGTTTTTGCCCAGAACTGGTCCACTGAGATGATTGCATGAGCAGGTGCATTATCGTGGTGGCAAAACCAGTCCCCCATCTACCACAGATGAGGCCTGTTTTGGTCACACAGTGTTACACAATCTTTAACGAACCTCTAAATAGAAAACTTGATTAACAGTCTGACCTGGTGGAACAAACTCCAAATGCACTATCTCCTTCACATAAAAAAAACAAACCCAAATGAACATTGTCTTCTTGATCCTTGATTTCACTTCACGAGTTTCTTAGTGGGGCAGGTGATGATGGCATCTTCCACTGACTTGATTGATGTTTGCTTCTGGAGTGTTAAGAACAGCACCATGTCTCATCACTAGTAATGACCTTGGAAAAAAGTCTGGGTCAATTTGGAGCTGCTCTTTCAAGGCAAGGCATTTTTCCACTCAGCGCTGTTTTTCTTGGTCAATCAGAACTTGAGGCACAAATTTTGCAGTGATCCTTCTCATTCCCAAATCTTCCATTAAAATTCACCGAAACAAACTCCAAGATAGTCCAGATAGCTTCCCCTCTCTTCAATGGTCCGTCATTGGTCTTCAAGCATAAATGCATGAATTTTGTCTGTTCTAGAAGTTGATGGACATCCAGAATGATGTTTGTCATCAATCGATAGTTCACCTTTTTTGAAACAAGAAAACCACTCCCATACTTGAGTTTTTGCCATATGTCCTTGTAGGGTGTGTTCAACATCACAATTTCTGCGGCAATTTTCCTGAGCAGAAAACAACAGGTGCATGGTAATAGATATCATAAAAAAAGAGGTTCAAGTGAAACTGCTTTACTGAAAAATTCACTGTGACCAGAGAGAACCTTCCACGGCAATGCCACTGGGTGCACTAACTCAGAGAATATTGCTTGATGCTCATTTAGCAGGAAAAATGCATACTACACAAGCTCTTCCTAGTGTAGTTTTTTTCCAGGTTTTTTTTTTTTTGGGTGTGTGTGTCCCCTTGTAGTGATTTGATTACAAAAATTAGCCGATGAAAAAACCAATACATCAAAAAAAGAAAGAAAGAAAAGAAAAATCAATACATCATAATGGAATAGTATTAAACAGCACTGTTGGAGAATGAGACCCCCTTGGTTGTAAGATACTCAGAATGCACAAGGGCAGCAACAAAGAGTGTGTATGCCAGTAACTGGAAGTTTGGGACATTTGTTCTCTTCTACATGAGGTTCCCCAGGAGTCCATGCAACTCATTGGCAACAGAAAAACAAAAACAAAACCCAAACCAAAAAACAACAGTGAGTATCTGCACACAAATTCCAGACATTCTTCCTTCCCCACATCCCAGTTGTTTCTCTTTTGGTACTGCCTTAGTTCACTGAAGTAAACTCTACTATCTGGAAACAAGGGTGTGTCAACCTCATCTGTGATGGCCATGAAATGTTCCCAAAAGATTCCACTGTGAAGCATCTTCTCTCCTCAATCCAGCAAAATCACAGCTTTTTCTTGTATGTAGCTGGTGGGCATTTTATATACTGTTGGGGAAAGTATACTGCTCATAGAGATGTCCTTTAGTAATAGAGCAGAGGGAAAGCTAATACCAGTGTGTCAAACTCTTGTCCTTAATTGTATTCTAAAGACACTGGCATCTAATACATTCATTTTCATTCAGGAGGAATGTTATTTGATGGAGAGTGCTAACCACCATCTTCAAAATTTAAGTATTAACTTTTGTTCAACGTGTGCCCATGCACACAGCCAGTTACAGCAGAGGCTGTTGTTAGATGTAGCTGTGTCCGTGCCAACCCATGGAAACGCTATGTACCACCCAAAGGACGGACACTGCTTCTGCCTGAGTCAGCATCGCAGGTTGCCTTTTTCGTTTTCCTTTTACATTGCTGCTGCAAAGTATCAATCCCTCTCATGGAAAGCCTTCCTCTTTATACTTCTGACCTTCTATACTTTACCAAGGATGATGTGCTTTACCAAGGATGATGTTCTTTATAGGTTCGGTCTCCCCTGATATCATGTCCAGCGTACATAGGAGAAAAGTCCTACCATCCTTGATTCTAAAGAGGTTCTGAGGAGACCATTTACCATATGGTGCTAGGAAGAACTCAGAATTTGGAAGTAGGAAATGTGTTTTCTGTTCTTCATTTACGTATCTTCAGGCAGAAGAAATCATTAAAGAGAAAAAGTGGGAAGAAGTTATTTACTTTGTTATTATAATTTTAAATTCTAAGGATAATTGATAACTTTCATAAAAAAGATTTCTATTACAGGAAATGTTCCTACAGGACATGTTCTTGTAACATACGTTCCTATTTCCGCTATGGGTCACAGATGATAATTTTTCTATGAGTAGAGTAAAAATTAAATATGATGACAAATATCAAATTTTAAAACATAAAATGGAACATTACAATAAAACTAGCATGAAATATAGCCTTCATTTGTTGTTATTTGTATTTTAAAATAATTAAATATTTAAATTATTTACGGGAGGATTGTTGAAATCAATCAGACAAAATAAATGGATTAGTTATACTGGGTCCTATCTATTTTGTGCTTCTATTGCCATATTCCACTGGCTTGTGTATTGCTCTGGTGCTGGAAGCTATGGCACTGGTATTTGGGTCATCCAAGGTGAACAGGTTTCAGCAGATCTTCCAGATTAAGAAGCGATTACAAAGAAGGAATTATGGCTGTCTACTTCTAAGGAGTCAGCCACTGAAAATCTTATGGATAGCACCACACCATCGTCAGATACTGAGGGCTACTGAATAGAGCAGAACATTGTCTGAGAGATTACCGGAGATGAGTCCCTCAGGACAGAAGGCATTCAAAATACAGCTGAAGGAGAGCTGACTTCTCCAAGAGTAGACACTAATAATGTGGATGGTGTAAAATTTGTGGGAGTAAATCCTTTGGGACCTTCATTTGCTGATGGGGCACAATTGACAATGAGAAATGAGAAAATGAGAAAAATCAGCTGCAAAATGAGAAAATGGGAAAATTCAAAATGAGAAAAAAACAGCTGCAAAAATCTAATTTTTGGAATTTGTACTCTAGAAAAATTAGAAGTTGTCGAAAAGGAATGCATAAAAATCAAAATTCTAGGCATTAGTGAATGGAATGAATGAACTGATATTGTCCATTTTAATCAGGAAGTCATATATAGTTTACTATGCGGTGAATGACACAATAAAGAGGAATGGCATTATATTCATTATAATGGACATTTCAAGATCTATCTTGAAGTACAATGCTGTCTGTGATAGGGTTATATCTATCTAATTGACTATGCTAAGACATTTGACTGTGAGGATCTTAACAAACTATGACTAACTTTGAGAAGAATTGGATTCTGTATTCTGAACAAGCAATCAAAGAAGCTGTATTGTATGAAGAGGAGCATGACATTAGAATTTGAAGTAAACTTATTAACAAGCTGCGATATCCAGAGGACACAACTTTGCTTGCTTAACGTGAGGAGGACTTGAAGCACTTGCTGATGAAAGCCTTGCTGATTGTAGCCTTCAGTATGGATTATAACTCAGTGTAAAGAATTCTACACAACTGAACCAATAGGTAATCCTGCTAAATAGATAGAAGATTAAAGATATCCTAGGATTTCATCTCGCTTGGATCCACAATCAGTGCTCATGGAAGCAGCAGTCAAGAGACCAAAGGAAGGATTGCATTGAGTCAGTATGCTTTACAACTCTTCATTAAAGTGTTGTAAAAGCAAAGATGTTACTTTGAGGACTACAGAGTGCCTGACTTAAGCCATGGTATTTTCAGTTTCTTCATATGCATGTGAAAGTTGGATAAGGAAGTATGTTAGACTGGGTAGACTAGAGAAACAGATTCATAGAAACACTCATGTGTATGAGAAACAGATTCATAGAAACACTCATGTGTATAAGAAAGAGCTTTATATACAAGAGCAGTTGAATATTGAGAAAATATCCCAGCCCAGTCCAGATCAAGTCCTTAAGTCTGATATTAGCCCATATATCCAATACCAATCTATAAAATCCTCTTCAGACTCCCGAAACACATGCAATGATGCCAAATGTAGGAAGATCACAGGCCAGTAGGTGATAAGTCTTGTGGATCCAGTGGAGGTGGAAGCATGTCAGCACTGGCAGGGGTCTCCATGTGGCTCCTCCAACGCCAGACATCTGACTCCATCAGCCTCTCTCCATGTGCCTTCTCCACAGGGATGTCTCACAGGGAGTGAGCTTAGAGAGAGTGTGTGTCTTCCGCCTCCAAGGAAGAAATCCAGGAGTTCCTAGCATCCTCAGGAGAAGGCCATGCCCACACAGAGGCGCCTCATTGACTATATCCTGATTGACAGGCTAGACTCCACCCCTACACTCTTAATCCTCAAACTGACACCAGATTATGTATCTACCACAGAAAGGCTGAAGAAGAATCCATGCATTTTAAGTATGGTGTTGGTGAGGAATATTTAAAATACCATGGACTGTCAAAACCACAAACCTCTTTTGGAAAAAGGACTGCCAGAAAGCATCTCAGTGGCAAGGATAGGAGAGTGAAACTTCATCTCCTGTACTTCGGATATGTTATCAGGAGGGACCAGGCCCTAGAGAAGGGCATCATGCTTCAGGATGTCAAGGGGCAGCAGAACGGAGGAAGGCTTTTGATATAATGGATTGACGCAGTGACAGTAACAGCCTATTTTACATCATATATACAAAAGTTTAAGGAAGAATAAATAAGGAATGAATGGTGGGAAGGGAACATTTACCAGAGACATGTCGAACCTAATAAAAAATCAAGTGGAATATCTAACACTAAAAATACCGTTTAAACGGGTTCCTACATGAGATTGGCAGTAAAGTGAGGATAATAGAAATATGATATTACATGAAAAGTTGTCCAGAGAAGAATCAGCAAATTGGAATTGTTCAGAGAAGGAAACCTCTAGTTTAAGGAAATTGTCTATAGGAGATAACATTTTAAGCAGCTCTTGAGCTACAGAAAGCATAATGCTGAATGCTGACAATTGGACGTTGTGAGAATAGAGCACGATGGTGCTTTGTTTGGTTGGGCGTAGGGTGACTATGAGTGGGAATCCCCTTGATGGCACCCCACAACAACAACAACAATAGTGTCTATGGTTGTGATGGTATTCTTTTTAAAACTGGCTTATAATGAAGATTATTTACTTTAAAATTGCTCTTTACTTATTAATCACTTTACTGCTAAGCTATTTATTGAATAACATAAGACTCATGTATTTTCCAGATTTTAAGACAAGAAACACTGAAATTTCATACTTTCACCCTAACATCTTAGTTGTGTTCTCAGGGCAGTCAAGGGTACAGCCTCAGAAGTTCTGTAATAAAGAACCAATATTCTGGCTCTTCTGAACAGAACAAGCAAAAGATGTTACTATAAAATTATAGAAACATTTGATTACCTTCAAGCAGCCATTAACCTCAGAAGCAACAAAGCCCACATGGAAGAAGCACACCAGCGATCACGAGGTATCGAAGAGATCAGGTATAAGGCATCATCAGAACAAAAAAATCTTACCATAGTGAATGATGGGGGGCGTGCGGAGTGGAGACACAAAGCCCATTAGTAGGCCACTGGAGATCCCCTTGCAGAGGGGTCTCGGGGAGGAGATGAGCCAGTCAGGGTGCGATGTAACAACGATGAGAAATACAACTTTCCTCTAGTTCCTAAATGTTTCCTCCCCGCTCCGCTCCCACTACCATGACTCGAATTCGACCTTGCAAGTCTGGCTAGACCAGAGGATGTACACTGGTACAGATAGGAACTGAAAATCCAGGGAATCCAGGGCGGATGAGCCCTACAGGACCAGTGGTGTGAGTGGCGAAACAGGGAGGGTAAAGGGAGAATGGGTAGGAAAGAGAGAACCGATTACAAGGAACTATATGTGACCTCCTCCCTGGGGGACAGACAACCGAAAAGTGGGTGAAGGGAGATGTCGGACAGGGCAAGATATGACAAAATACCAATTTATAAACTATCAAAGGCTCATGAGGGAGGGGGGAGCGGGGAGGGAGGGGAAAAATGAGGACCTAGTGTCTGGGGTTTAAGTGGAGAGAGAATGTTTTGAGAAAGATGTACAAATGCGCTTTACACAATTGATGTGTGTATGGATTGCGATAACAGTTGTATGAGCCCCTAATAAATGTTTAAAAAAATAAAAAATAAATAAATAAAAAAGTATAGAAACATTTATTAAAAAAATATCAAAATGTGAGGTGTTTTTTTTTAACAAATCCTCTACCTAGGTGTATACATTTCTGAAGGTAGTGTTCATCTCTCTAGTTCCTCCCCAAAGACTTCTGTACTTTCAGTTTTTACCACATCAAAACCACAGTTTTGACATCCTAAATGGACCCAAATTAGGTTCCTTGTAAATTTTCTTTGAGTTTGAGCAACAAAAAGAAAACTGGAGGGGTAGTATTAAGCCTGGAGCATAGATGGGGTAGGGTTTTCCAGTTAAATTCTCAAGACCACAAGCCTAGCTGTCCTGGAAGAATGAGGACCTGTTGGAAAGAAAAAAAATCCTTAGCATATCCCCCACTCCTCCACCCCCATCAGTACAGTTCTTAATTTTTTTGACCTTTGTAAACCTTTCTGTGAAACATCAGTGATCATATTTTGTTCTTTGATCAAAATCTATCAAAATAACCCCATTGGGTAAGGTCCAGGTAGTATGGCAGGTGCCAGACCAAATCCAGGGGTACATAGGGTCGCCATCCCCAAAGGTGGGGGGGGACGGGGAAAGAAGGGGGGAAAAAAGGATATGTGAAGGGGAAATAGGGCACTGACCACCCAAGGGAAGAGGAAGGGTATTGTTTGTGTCTCCACAGGGAAAGAGGGACCAGATTTAAAGCCAGTGCCAGACGAATGCAGCTTGTTGGCAAGGAGCAGGGAGCTAGTGGAGGGGCCTGAGGGCTCGGCCCCCATGCCAGCTATGTGGACAACAGCCCCTCCCCCCAGAAGAAGCTACTTGAGAGGACTGAAATGAAGCTGCAGTTAGGGGAGAGGGGCATGTCTGATCAGAGCAAATGGGAGCATTTAGGGGGAGGAAGAGAGAGTGGAACACATCCTGGCCCATCAGGCCTAGAGGACGACATCCCCACTCTGAATAGCCTGTGGACAGAGTGGACAATATGTCTGATTCCACCACGAGACCCACCATCCCTTGATGGCCCCGGGCTCTAAGGGGGACAACGCTGGAGACTCAGTGTTGGGACTGGCCCAGACTGACCCTGAGACACTGAGGCAAACCACAAAAAGCGTACGGCAAAGCAGCAGTGGGAACAGAGCAGAGAGCCCCTGAGGGAATACAAAGGACAGACTTGGGGGCCAGAGCATGGTACCCCATCGGTCTCAACTGAAGGACACGCCTAGAGATAAAAAAATCAGACTGTGATCTATTTACAGGTTTTTCTTTCAGCTTAAAATTTTTTTTTTCGTTTAACTAACTTATTCTGCTATGGGTAATTGGTTTCCTTTTTTGTTGCCATTGCTGTGCTCTCACTGATCGCCTATCTTGCTATGGCTTGGTTTTTTATGCATATTAGTATCTCTACAGATCTATCTTGATAAGATAGACTGGATGAATAGTCTGGAGGAGAAAACAACGGGACCAACGGTTCCGGGGGAACACAGGAGAGGGGAAGGTGGGGGCAAGGAGGTGGTACTGACCAACCCAGGGACAGGGGATCAACAAGTGATCCAAAAACAGGGGCAAGGAGGGTGCGAGAGGCCTGGTAGGGATTCAGCGTGGGCATTGTAACCTAGAGAAATCACTGAAACCCAAATTAAGGTTGAGCATGATAGTGGGACAAGAGGA
>NW_022111372.1:2832117-2864817 GCF_000313985.2 Echinops telfairi
GGTGAGAGGGGGGAGGCCTGGAGGGTGAAGGGAATGCAGGTTGGAAGGGGGGAGCCAATTACAAGAATCTAAGTATAGCCTCCTCCCTGGGGAATGGACAGCAGAGAAGGGGGCGCAGGGAGACATCGGACAGTGTAATGTATGGCAAACCTATAATAATTTATGAATTATGAAGTGTTCAGGAGGGAGGAGGGAGGGGGAAAATGAGCAAACGATATTGAGGGCTAAAGTAGAGGGCAAATGTTTTGAGACTGATGAGGGCAACAGGTGTGCATATGTGCTTGACTCAATGGATAAGAATTGCACGAGCCCTCAATAAAATAATTTAAGAAAAAAAAAAAAAGAAGTATAGCCAGAGTGCTTCTTAGAGGCAAGGATGACAAAGCTTCATCTCACATCCTTAGGACATGTTATCAGGAGAGACCATACTCTGGAGAAGGACACCATACTGGTAAAGCCGATGGGGCCATGAAAAAGAGGAAGCCCCACGACAAGATGTACTGACACAATGGCTGTAACAGTGGCTCAAATATAAGAACAATTGTAAGAATAAAAAACAAACAAAACCCCATTGTAGTGCTCCAAACAGTTGGCATAACCTGTTGACGTGACCCTTTGACCTTGGATTTGCTTAGCCCCGTAGATCTCCTCAGAAGCCCCCGTTTATAGTGGATCCTTTTTTTTATTTGAGAGCACCCTACTGAGACTGAGACTGAGACCAGGTGTATTATTACTGAGAGAAGTTGTCTACAGCCATTCACTGATTGCTATGAAAGGTTCAGACACATTTTTCTTGGAATAAATGCACGCTTGTATGAACTAGGAGCCTACACCGTATACTGTGTGATTTAACGTACTACTTTTTAATTTAAACTCATATGTAGGATAATTATTTCAGATAACACAATGGAGGATAATAGCATAATACTGAGAATCATGGCCCAACTGTTGACATATATTTGGGAGGTAGGGGTGGGAGGGGCACATTTCATTCCATAGCAACATCCAATTGTCAGCATTCAGCATTATTTTTCTGTAGCTCAAGAGCTGCTTAAAACGTTATCTTCTATAGTCAATTACCTTAAACTAAAGGTTTTCTTCTCTGAATGATTCCAATTTGTTGGTTCTTCTCTTGCATCACTTTTCATATTATATCATATTTCTATTATCCCCAATCTACTGCCAATGTCACCGAGTAACATATTATATTTAAAATGTAATACGTTTGAGTGCAAGATATTCCATTGGATCCTTTATTCGATATTCCATTTCTCTGTTGAACATTCCCTTCCCATCTTTCATTCGTTATTTATTTTTTCCTTAAACATTTGGACATATGTATACAGAGAGGTTTAGCATTCTTCTTTGCTAATTACACAGCTGGATTGTCTTGAGTGTGAGGCTGGTGTGAGAAGTTAGTCTGTTGTCTGCTTTTTTTTTTTCTCCTAGTGACCGTAGGTCCCATAGTTTTCTTTGGAAGAGTGTTGATTTTTGTTCTCAGTGGCAGTTAAAGTAGTGGATTTACACTTCCAACTCTCTCTCCTGGCAAACTATAGCAATTGAGACTGCTCAGTTCTTTTAGCCTCCCTCAGCTTGCCTTTCACACAAAGGTGTGAGGTGTCCTACAACCCACCCTGCACATACTCCATCAGCTATGGTTTGAGGTGGGATTGACGTGAAAGAAGACTTGAAAAAAAATAGTCTCTTTTATGCATGAGTACCTTCTTTCATCTTAAAGTCTTCTAACCCCATGAAAAAATGGTCCCTCTGTTTGAGTAGTAGTACCTGGTTAATCCACGGTGTTGCCTCGGGCACATCCTCAGCAAAATTCAAAGGAAGAATGTTTGTATTGTGATGAATTTTATGAGCCCCAATAAATTGATTTAAAAAAAAAAGAAAAAAGAAATGATCCCAAATCAATAAAAAAAAAAAAAAAGGTAGACTCCAAAGTTCTCCAGTTTCTTCTTCAACTTGTTTACTCTCCATCATTTTTCTAAGAGTTGTTTTCTGAATCTTGAATAGTTTTGTGTGGATAGGATAGGCCAATATGAGCTACTTCCTCATACTTGGGTAACAATTAATTTTGTAATAAGGGTTCATATTATGTTGTATGTTTGAAGAATAATTCTGGAAGAAAAAATAGCTTAAACTCTCTATGATTAGTTTTTTTTAAAAGAACTCATAAAATTGACCCAGTAGAAGTCCTCTATTTTTTCTGAAAAATATGTAGTTCATAGGTGATGATATAAATTGGAAGATGACATTCTGTTTTAACTGGTTAATTAACATAGATTAAAAAATAATTGAATATTTCACCAAAGAGAAGAAACAACAATAGGTCAAACTAATAAATATTTACTGAACACCGAGGAAGATGGTTTCAGGAAACGGCGTCCCATGTTCTTTAAATCACTATGAAAACAACAAGAGGGAGCTCTAGAGCTGCCAAGTTGGGGAGGAGAACAAGGCTGACCCCACCTTCTTTCAAGGAGGACCTTCCACACCAGAAGAGCCGCAGAAAAGGGCGAGCTGTCTCTCAGACCCAGTGGCTGTAAGGATGGCAAGGACTCCCACCAGCAGCACTTGCCGGCAGGCAATGCAGGCGCTTGAGTGGTACACCACAGAGAGATAAGCTAACCATTTGTAACAAACTCCATCCACACATTAAAACTAGAAAGGCAACAGAAATCAGAATGATGAAAGTGCAGAGATCCACTACTCTGAAGAAAACTATTAGCATTTTTAATACTGTAAAATCGAATCTATAAATTGAATGCTGATTTCATCTTTCTAACAATGTAGCCATCCATCTAGTCTGCCTTATGGTGTTTTCTTGGCTTTATAAAGGATGTGCACAGATGCTGCCTGAATGCTTTCTCCAGTGTTTTACTAGACATTTTGGCTGAGAGAGAATTTCCTGATGTTCTTTGCAGGCATCTGATAATAGAACTATGCATTAAAATGGTAGGGATTTAATTTGTGAGGAATTTTTAAAAATGGGTAAAAAATACTATATATAATTTAAGAAGTTAGAATAAATTATCCCTCTTTCAATAAGCAAATTATATGAGCAAGACAGATGATAGTTCTTACTCCATTGTTGTTTTGATCAAATCTCAGGGGATGATTAAATCTACTGATATTCATCAAATTTATCATTTATCTGAAAGATGACCTTTTCCAAGCTACCTAGTGCATTTAATCCATTACACGAATGCACACCATTCTGGGGGGAGAGGACTTCCATTCTCCTAGCATTACCCTTCTTGCAATCAATGCTATTCTCAGGGGAATTTTTGTTTCACGGACTAGATGTTCTTTGTAAATTCTCAACATGACCTAATATAAAAATCAATACATCTTTAGGTAAGTTCATTTCTATTATTAGATCTAGCTGTAACTTCAAGCTAGTGTGTTTTGAAATATAAGCAGAGCCATACCACAGGGCATGGCCCTTTCCTGGTAATGTATTAAATTTTATTATGATAAAAACCATTACAACAACAGCACAATCCACCACACGTTTGAAAAAAAGCCTCTCTTTGCTTCAGCTGATTGCCAACAACGTTTGTGCTTCAATGATCTCATTACATTATTAGCTTCCATTAAGTTAAAAATGCTTTTGCCCAGATTATGTCTCTGAGTGCGTGTCTCCTGACAACAAAACACAAGGTTTCTGGTTCAGAAAGAGCTCACAGAAACACCGTGCCCTCAGAGAGCCCAGGAGTAGACAGCTACGAGGGGAGATCGCAGCAAAAGGACCGCAGAAGGGTGTGCACAGCTTTAGTGAAAAGACAAATTCGCGTGTACAATTTAATTAAGAACTGATGATCAACTCTGCATGTTGTGTATTTATGAAGGATCCTGCCCAAATGAAAGAAAAAGTGCATTTGAGGTCTGCTTTATTTTATTTCACTTCTGCCCGGAGGAGGTGATTAATTAGCCTATGCTTTGGTTGGTTTTTCTAGCCATAATAATTACAGCATTCCAGCACAAGGAAAGAATTTTGTCACTCTTTGAAGTGGTTTCAGAAGAATTTGCCATAAACTATAATTTTTCTAGAATCTAGAGTACACAGAACACATCAGTGATTGCATTTTCTATTGATCTTACTCTCCCCACAGAGCACAACTTTCATACGCCTCACGTATATCAGAAGCTTTGTGGGTTTCTATTGATCACCCATGTTTTTAATTATCCATGGAAAAATCTCACTTTCATACGCTAGACTTTTTAATTAAGTGCTTGATTGAAATAGTCATCCTCTGTTTTAAAAGGTTAGCATAGTCAGAAGAGAGACTCTTTCGAAGCAAAACTATTATTATAGGTACCCACCCAGGGAAGTGTGTGCTAGGTAGTTCACAGAGATTCTTTAAACCGGGTTGTGCTGCCAATCTGAGGGATGCTCTTCAGGTGAGGTGGAAGGTGCCATCGAGGCAATTATAGGACAGAAACTTGACTTTCAAAGCTCCCTGGTGAAATTTCAATATTTAGCTTGAGCTATTTCCAGAATGTCAGATATGGCCAAAAGAATTACATATAAAAATAGACTTTAAAGACAAGTAGGTAGCTCTTGGGTTATCCACCAATTTTGGTAATGAGTGTCCGTATCCCTTGATTAGCACTGATTGCAGTTTTAGGCCACTACTTAGTATAGTCTATATTTTTCTCATTGACTAGTGCTCTTGTTGTTACAATTTTGTACAACTTTTCATCTTAAGGTTTAAAAGCAGAGGTACACAAGATGTACTTTAAAATTCAGCTCACTGCTAAGTGCGTCGAGTTGCTTGTTCGCAATTAACATTGTAAATTGTTAACAGTAAGAACGCCGTGAGAACATGGCCCTAATGTAAAACACTTGAATGAGACGAAGCTCAGTTTTTCTTCCCTTTCTTTCTCCTCCAAGATGGCTGCCGAGATGAGAGGAGGAAAACCTCGGAGCTGTCACGGGATGGTGAGTCTCTCCATGGGGATGCGGAGTGAAAGTGGAAATAGAACTCCTGTCATGTTTTCAAAGTTCCTTAAGACCATTAGCCTCCTTTTCTGAGAATTAATGGGATTGCTGTGAGTAGGAATTGACTTTATGGCAATGAAGTAGTAACCATTAAGTGACCATATCTTCTTTGTGTTCTGTCCAAGCGATGCATCACAATACGAAGCCAGTAATCATGAACTTCACGGACATTGAAAAAAACCCTCCAAACAGATAACATCCAATTTACAGTATATTAAAGTTATAATGAGCCACACTTGCTACCACTTTTCTTTTTTACATCTGATCATGGTGCTTTCTGCGGGGATTCTCAGATGTTACATCATAGATTTTCCATGCGATGATTTACCATCCCAAGCACTGTCCCATAACAGCATATGGCAGAGTCTTTTAAAACGGAAAACAATCGGCTCATATCATATTCGTCAGAGACAATGTATAGTAAAAGTTACTACCAATTGATAAAGTACGCAAGGTGGAAGACAGTAACTGATCATGCCCCAAGATTTTCATCAGTGGAAAGAACCTGTCAATTGGCATCGGGGACGAGGGTTTAATTCTATTCTTCCCATCGCCTGTGCAGGCATGCGGGAAGCACTTCACTATTTGGGGTCTCTATGACAAAAACAGTCAACGATAAAGATTTCTCGGGTGTATTTCTATCACAACACTATGTGAATATTTTTTATTAGGTATCCACCTAACTATGAAAACACAACCTGAAACAATCCTAAGAGAGTTCGGTCTCTTCGTTCAATTTCTATCCTGTACTCTTTATAGATGTATTTTAAAAATAAGGAGAGAAGACAAAAAAGAACATTAATGTTCTTCAGTTATAGATCCTTCTGTGTCAGCTAATTATTTAACATTTTAAAGGTATTTTCCATCTGGATTCTTCAATTCAGCACTTTTCTGCAAAGAGGATGAAGTTTATGCTAATCAAATGTCTTTGCTCAATTCCTAGACAAAAGTCTTAACTCTTCAATAACAAGTTTTTCTAACTCAGGTTTGTGATTGCAGTGAGGGATCTGTAAGGGTTTATCTTGTGATACATGCCGCTACAATGTGCCCTTTTCTTGAACCCATCGGAATTGTGACTTTTCTTTGAACTCTTGGCTGCTTGGTGCTACTGACCTTGTTGCTCATTTATAACTTGGGCGCCATTTATCACTCCCAGACTTACAGATATCGTTGTGGAAAGAGACTGAATGCAATCATTCATGCCCTTGCCGTTTTCTGGTGGTGCCTTCTAGCTTCCTTCCTTCCAGGATAACTGATAGGGAGAGATTAGTGACAAAGCTGGGATTCTATTGATGTGTAGCGATGTAACTGTATCATAAACCATGAAGTGGGGCTCAAGGGGCTCGAGATAACCAGAATGCTGCGATGAAGTTGCAGTGGCCACAGTCCATTCTGTCAATATGTGTGTTGTGATGGGTTGTAACCTGCCAGTAAAATATTAGCTACCTGTAGAAAATACCGTTTAAAAAATAGTATTGACTTTATTAAGTAGCTTCTGCAATTTCAGAGCTGAAGAGAAATAATGAGGTTTGCTTTTGCAAATACATGCAGTCATTATGGTGTCCGTAGGAAGTCTTGTTTTTGTTTTGTTTCTCATTGAGCCATATGTTTTAACTCTGTAAAACTTTCTGTTAGATTCCCATGCACTACTTCATGTTTTGAAATGGAACTTTTTATGTCTGTGTGAAATTTTCAAAGTAGAAATACATTTATTGACCTGATATTTTATTTGCCTAAGTTTAGGAGGAATTAAAATCATCATATTTGGTATAGCACTATCATTTCAGTGGGCTTGTGTCCTTAGCAGCAATTTCATCAGTTATTTTGTGGGAGGAGGTTGTCCAGATAAAAAGGCGTTTAGACAATGAGTGACTATTAATTCAGTGTACCAAAGAAAGCTAATTAACGACACCAAATTAAATGTTTTTACTGCATAATTTTTCAGGGATCTTTCATATCTTGATAATGCCTTTGATTTTACTTTTCTTGAGTCTAAAGTAACACAAAACCCACTGCCAACTCAGAGTGACACTATATAGGGTTTCTGAGACTGCAAATCTTTACAGGAGCAGGCAGCCTCATTTTCCTCCTGCAGAGTGGCTGGTGGATTTGAAGTTCTCACCTGTGGTGAGCAGCCAAGTGCTTAATCTAATGCACCACTAGGGCTCCATAACCTAGAACCATAGTCCACTGCATTTTCCAAATGAGTTGTATATTGAACGTCAAATTTCCCGGATCATTCGGAAAGTCGACTGGTGATAGTCATTTGTTATGAACCAATACTCTTGCCTCAATACATACTAGAGACATTGTTGGATAGTAATATCAAAGAACAGGAGATTTTCATTAAAGATGTTTTCAGAAAATGCAGGAGACTTTAAAAGATTTATATTGACTCTGGTTTGAAGAATGTAAGGGTCTGAGATTTAGGATTTCTGGATTTTCTTTCAGGAAGGAAACTAGTCACTAATTTTGTAAACATTCTTTTTTTCTATAATCTATATTTGTAGCAATACACTTGATAACTATTGTCACAATTGAAGTTCATACATATTATAAACTGAAGTTCATAAATATATCAATTAATTTATCGCTATAAGTATTCTTGGAGCTAATCGATTTTTCAAAAGTCTAACAGCACTAGCAGGTAGAAGTCTCACATCAGGTGGGATGAATTCGGGGGCTTGTCCTTTCAAACTGTACATTAGCTTTACACCACAGTCCTGCTGCAAATCATGAGCTTGCTGCTGTAGGTTTGTGGACTTTATTTTCATATTTATAAAAATGACAGAAATCTAAGTCACATCCAGTTTTATGCTTACAGCTTAGATTATTCTCTAACTGAACTGAACATTAAAGATTTCATGAAATATTTTTGACATCCATATATCAGTGAAATATATACCAGACATCCATTAAAAAGCCATGTAAAATTGTACAAATATATTCTAGAATAAATAAATAATTATAATGGCTGGCCTTTATAGAAATCTCCAAGGACTCAGCGTGAGTTATAGAATCAAGGGCAGTCTTCAGCTCTGCATTTATTAATGTACTTAGGACCGGTGTGAATACGTGGTTTAATTTAAACAGTGAGAATTCGTGAACATGGACGCAACTTGTAAAAGAGGGCATATAGCCTGTTTACCTTCACTTGCCTGTCTTCTTTTATCAACAAAAGAGTTGATTCTGGAGTCTGAACCTACAGCCAGGTGGAAGCAAAGAGAATCTGAATATCAAAACAGATCTCCAATACAGCTCAATCATGATCTCAGCCGAAGAAAACATATCATTAATGGCTTTCATTCAAATGACCACATTCATTTTAATTGCTTTTTTCCCTCTTACAGTTAAAGTTGTATCTATGCTGTATATGAAGACCAGAGTTTCTTATTCCTATTTTATAATTTTTAGATTTTCTTTCAGTAAGGCAAATAGTTGCTAATACTTTTTAAACATGCTTTTTTTCATTACATATATTTCCTACTGTCCCAATTTTATAGATGGATAAATTGAAATACATGGGTGTGTTAGTTAATGTAACCCTCAAAACTTTTCCTTAAATTTATTTTCCCTGAGATTATGACAAACTCTTTTAAAATCACTATACCACATGCATATTATTAGCTTTGAAGTAATTTTATATACTTTGTTTTCTGTTGTTTGTATTATTCATTCATTACTATGGAACTGAAATACATATTTGCTTGCTGTGTTAAGCCAGGTTGAATAGAGAAACAGATTCAGAGAAGAAAGAGCTTTATATCAAAGAGTAATGGTATATTAAGAAAACATCCCAGCTCAATCCAGATGAAGTTCATAAGTTTGATATTAGCCCATATGTCATATACTAGTTTATAAAAATCTCTTGACACTCACACAGCCAAATGTAATGAGGCAGTATGCAGGAAGATCACTGGTCGGTGGGTGAAAGTCTTGTGGATCCAATGGTGGTGGAAGCACCACAGGACTGGCACAGGTCTTGGCCGCATGGCTCGCTTAGGTCTCAGCATGGCTACATTTGGCTTGTAAACAGGAAGGTGAACCAGAAAGAGAGTGTGGTCCACCTTTAAGGAGAAAGAGAGGAAGTTCCCAGAATCCTCATGACAAGGCTATGCCCTAAAGGAGGCAACATCAGGCTGATTGACAGGCTAGACTTTAAACCTACACTTATTTATCAAGTTGACATGAAATTAGGTAACTACCACATTTGCTTTCAGAGATTTCCTAAAATATCATATTAAATATGATTCTTAAATAATATATATATTCCCCCTTCACATTATACCGTGATATTCTGATGTCTTTCCTCAATTTTTTCTATATTGAAAATCAGTGGTAGAATGTATGCTTTTTCAGACTACAGAGTAATTTTCCTCTCTTAATTCACTGTCAGAGAATATATTTCGCTCCATTTCAGAAGGGAAAGCTGAAAATAGAATCTGTGTTTCCTTCACCTATTTGTTTAGTCAGGTTGCTATAGGCTAACTGGGTTACAATAGGAATAGAATAACTCTCAGATTAATTTTTGTTGCTATTATAACATAATGGACTTCAGACAGGCAGGCTGGTGTGCTTCTTCCATGTGGGCTTTGATACTTCTCAGCTAGATGGCCACTTGTTTGTCTTCAAGCCTTTAAGACCCCAGACGCTATATCTTTTGATAGCCGGGCACCATCAGTTTTCTTCACCACATTTGCTTATGTTCACATTTTTCTTCAGCAATCGTGTCGGGAAGGTGTGCATCCTGGAATACCAATTTAATAGAACAATGTGTTCTTGCAATGAGTAAGTGCTTGAGTGGAGTCCATCTGCTGCCTTAATACTAAACCTATAAATATATGCATGTAGATCTGTTCCCCCACACTCTTATATAAATATATTTACATATGTACATTCCAGTCTTAAAACCTCTATAAATACCCCTTGTCCCCTAGTTCTTTCCTCTATTTCCTTTTACTTTCCTCTTGTCCCACTATCATGGTCAGCCTTCATTTGGGTTTCAGTGATTTCTCTAGGTTACATTGCCCTTGCTGAATCCCTACCAGGCCTCTCGCACCCTCTTTGCCACTGTTTTTGGATCACTTGTTGCTCCCCTGTCCCTGGATTGGTCAGCACCACCTCCTTACGCCCATGTCCCCCTCTCCCGTGTCCCCTCGGAACCATTGGTCCTGTTGTTTTCTCCTCCAGACTATTCATCCAGTCTATCTTATCAAGATAGATCTGTAGAGATAATAATATGCATCAAAAACCAAGCCATAGCAAGATAGGCGATCAGTGAGAACACAGTGATGGCAACAAAAAAAGGAACCAATTACCCACAGGAGAATAAATTAATTAAAAGAAAAAAAATTTTAAACGAAAGAAAAACCTGTAAATCGATCAAGGTCTGATATTTGAGCTCTAGGCATGTCAGTTTTCACGACATGTTTAACTTAATGATTATTGAAAATATCATCTTTGAAGAAGTGGTTACTTCATCACTATTCTTCCCATGATTCTCTCTTAATCCTTTGATATTCAGTCATTTTCTTTTGAGACATTTATCCTTCCTTCAGTTGCTAAATGGTGTAAATTTTCATTGTTAGTTTCTGTGCGTACAGTGTGCTCGCCAAAAGCACTTTCTTTGAGTTCCTGAAAGCCCACGTACTGGGCAAATCTGCATTTGCACTGAGCCATTGATTTATTTCGTCAGAGTTTTATAAATTCTGACCAGATTGAGAGACTGACTTTACTTGATGGGCAGGGATTAAAGTTACTATCAGGTATCACATGGGAAAAATGCTTGAATGAAGTGTCATTTTTCAAGTCACACTTTTACAATGCATGTATTCAAATGACGTGGTGTTGTGGCTGTGATGTGTCCGAAAGCAAACACGCAGGCGTCAGAGACGATTGTAGCATCATATTGCCTTCTTGAGAAATAACGTCTTTGTAAACGATGTAGTTTGTTCCCCAGATTTGAATTATTTGGGGCCTTGAGCACTAATGTCATCACCATCCAGGAGGCCAGAAGTCCAAATGGGCAGCGCAGGCTCTCGGGGAAGGTTTCCCTCTGTGTCAGCTCCAGCGGAAGGCTCTGATCTCCTTTCCTCCTACTTCCTGAGCCCTTGGAGACGTCTCCGTGTTTGCATGTCTTTCTTAACCCTTCTCTCCCCGGCTCGTTTTTTAAAAGATCTTTTATATCTCAAAAGCGATGGCCTCAAAATATACCCTGCATGAATCATTAACACTGACCACGCCTTCATTAAGGGGATTAGAAGCACAAGCAAAGAGGTTAGGATTTATAGTACATACTTTGTGGCGACTCAGTCCATACCATTCCACTCCTCGGCTCTTGACCCCTGAAATTCCTATCCTTGTTACATGGAACCTTGACACATTCACCCAACCCATCATCCCCAAAGCCTTACATCAATTCTTAGCGTAAAATCACATTTTCTGAGTTATTGAAATCATTCTCCATCTGGGGGTAAAATTCCTCTTTTTGGTGAACCTGTTAAATTTAGAGTATAAGTTGTCTATTTCTGCAGTAAAATAGGCACAGGCTAGACAGTTCCATTTCAAATAGGAGAAATTGGGTGAAAAGCAAGGACACTAGATACCAAGCAAGTCCATAATTCAGCAGAAGATAATAATTTAGATTAATTATCATGGTTTGATCTGTGTGCTTTGATCTTCTGGCCCATGGACTTGCCCTCTGAATTTATGGTGGAGGGCTCTCAGCCTGGGATTCAGCTCTGGCAATCAGGCCCTCCGGATAGGGACTCTGCTCCTTGGGCTTTCCATGGCTTCCTTCTTCTAATCCTTCTGAGGGGCGACAATAGACTCTGTCCAGGAAGGCCTGGTGTGCTGCCTTTGGGGCATGGCAGTCCTGGCCACTCAGATTTAATGGGGTCCCTATCACCCTGGCGTGTCTCAGTGGCACCTCCTCCTCTGCAATCAAGTTGGTGAAGATCTAACCCTTTGAAACCTAGGCGTCTGTGGCCTCACCTTTGAGAGCTACATTCCTTTCCTTTGACCTTGAGACAGTCCTAATTCCTGTGCTCCTTTCAGGAATTGTGCTGATCTTTGAGCTGCTCCAAGGATGGTAATTTCTTTTCTTGGAGGACAACAGAGGCAGCTCCTTCAGCCTGCTTCCTACCTGTAGAACTCCAAGAGGCAGTCTGTATTCTTTCAGTTCATTCATTCTCTAACCTCTTCGAACTAAGCTGATGAGTTCTCTATATCTTTCATATCCATAACCTTGGGATAGTAGAACTAAGCTGTGATAGAATTTACAACAATTATTTTTGGGGCACATAATGTTCATGACACTATGTCTCATTGAAATGTTCTCCTTCTATTTAGCTAAGGTTCAGAAAAAAGATAGAAGACATTGCAAAGTAGTACAACATTTATTTCCATGACAGTTTTGTTTAAAATCTATTTGTTTTCAGCTAATAGCCAAATATCAACCAGATAACTCCAGTGACCCTTTCTTTCTTAAGAGAAAAAAGTTAAGAGATTTATTGATATTCATATTTCTTTACCACACTTTGCTATAGCTTCTTATAGTGAGTGTATGGATCTTCAGTTATCTCTTCATTAGAGCAAGTATCACGTACAGCTATGTCTTAAGAACTAATTGTTCTTGAATGAGGGTTTCAATTAATGCAAAATCAAAATTCATTCATATATCTATGACATATATATATATCCCTGGTTCACTTTGGGTAACTTTGACTTCCAAATCCAATGACTTTCATATCCATAACCTTGGGATAGTAGTCATCTGATTCTTCTTAAATTAGGGTCTTTCAGCCTTGAATCCCAGGGATTCTTCAGTTCCTTTAATCTGCTAAAGGTGTGTGTAAGGCAAAGTTCAGTTCCCTTAGTTGGGTTTCCAGCTTAGATCCTTCTGGTGTGGCCTATGAAGGGGGTTATGGATCTTGAAGGCACAGACTCTAATGCCCCCGTTGTCTCTAGCATGTGGCGTGGGTCACCAAGGACCAGACAGAAACTAGGTCAAAAGTGCCCAATTTGGAACATAATACAGGGCATATTTTCTTCTTGGGGGTCTATATCAGTAATGTTAAACATTTTTTTCAATGGAAAGTTGCTATACCTTGCTTAGCCACCAACAAAAGTAAAACCATCTTCTCTGAAACAGATATGTCCCTCGACCAACTTTGGACTTGAATTTCCATTGAAGTTCACTGAGCACCCTTGTCGGAGTGGTAGAACAAGGTGCTATGGCAGGAGCTGATAGGTCTTCTCCCGCTCGCCACAGCATGAGCAACGGACCCCAGCTGAGGTGAGGACTCCTCTGTTGAAGTGGTTATTTAGATGTACAAATAAGAGGGTAATAAATATATGGATCACCAGCATTAGGCAGGCACCCAACCTCATTGCTTGGGAGACCAGAATAGGAGATTATATGAGCTGAGAACAGATGCTTGCCTTTGTCTCGCTGTTTATTCTTATTGTAGTGTTCTCATACAATATTTTTCCTACTATGATTGACTAACTTCACTGAGCATAATGGTTTCTAGGTCCAGCCATATCATAAAGTGTTTTGTGGGTCTTTGCTGTTTTATAGGGATGCATAGAGTTCTGTGTATATACCATAGTTTTTTTATCCATTCTTCTCTTGATGGGCATTTAGGGTGTTTGCAGCTTCTTGCTGTTGTGAACTGTGCTGCAGTGAACATGGCACAGCAGACATTTGTCGGAGTTCTGTCTATTACCATTTTGGAGTATTTACAGAGCAGAGGTATTTCTGGGTCAACTGGTATTTCTATATCCAGCCATTGTAGGTAGTGCCATATCAATTTCTAGAATGACCGTACATGTTTACAAGCCCACCAGTTATGGATAAGGATTAAACCTCTCCACGTCCTCTCTAGCATTTGTTGTTTCACGTTTGTTTGCTTTATTAGCATTTTTAATTAGGCTATCATTGTGGGTGTAAGGTGATATCTCATAGTAGTTCTGATTTGCATCTCCCAAATATATAGTGATTATGAACATCTTTACATTTATTTGTCAGCCATTTGAATGTCAATTTTGGTGAACTGTGTTCATATCTTTATTGGAATATTTTTTTCTTATTGAAGAGTTGCAGAGTTCTGCAGATTTGCAATGAGTTGTAATCTATGCAGAAAATTACTGTCCTCAATTTTCATTAGCAAATGCTTCCAGTCCTCTTCGTTTTCAGCAAGCAGGAGTGTGTCCTTTGTGTATCACGGGTTATTAAGAAAATTGATAGGAAACGTATCCTAATCATACCTCAAACAGTAACTAAATGAGAGGAAGAAGTCATTTTAAAAGAGGCATGGTAATTAATAGAGAGTTGTTAATTATTAAAAAGGAAACATGCAAATGAATAAGCTGGAAAAAATTAAATGTATTGTTAATTAGACATGACTATTGCTTTTGTTAAGGAAAACAGGAAACTCCTGATGACACCAAAGCAGCAAAGATACCTGGGCAAAATGGTTAACAAGTGCTTCCGGTTCAAAATGTCTGTGAAATAATCACTGTACTGGAAAAATGTCAATGGCTGAAATCTTATTTATGTGAAAGAAATTTGATAAAGTTCTGCTAAAGTGGATAATAACCCTAAACAATTAGTAACATTAACAAAACTAAATTGTGAAGTTGAAAGTATTAATTAATTATCAATAATAAAAAAGACATTTTAGCAAATTAAATTAGAGAAAAGTTTGATTTGTCTGGTTTTATTATTTTTGGTGCGGTATTTCCATTTTAATTTTCAATATTTAAATTTTCCTTTCATTTATTTATTTATTAATCATTTTATTGGGGACTTGTACAACCTTTATCACAATCCATACATCCATTCATTGCATCAAACATATTTGTACATTTGTTGACATCATCATTTTTAAAACATATTCTTTCTACTTGAGCCCTTGATAGCAGTTTTTAATGTTTTCCCCTCCCTCCCCGACCCTCCCTCATGACCCCTTGATAATTTATAAATTATTATTATTTTTTCATGTCTTACACTGACTGATGTCTCCATTTGTCCACTTTTCTGTTGTCTATCCCCCTGGGAGGTGGTTATATGTAGATGATTGTGATTGGTTCCCCCTCTCTCCCCCCACCTTCCCCTTCCTCGCCTGGTACGGTTACTCTCAATATTGGTCCTGAGGGGTTTATCTGTCCTGGATTCCCTGTGTTTTCAGCTCTTATCTGTACCTGTGTACATACTCTGGTCTAGCTGGATTTGTAAGGTAGAATTGGGCTCATGATAGTGGGATGGGGTGGGGTGGGCAGGAAGCATTAAATAACTAGAGGAAATTCATATGTTTCATGGGTGTTATACTGTACCCTGACTGGCTTGTCTCCACCTCACGACCTTTCTGTAAGGGGATGTCCAGTTGCCTATAGATGGGCTTTCTGCCTCTACTTCACATGCCCACTCATTCACAATGATATGATTTTTTGTTCTGGGTCTTTGATGCCTGATAACTGATCCCATCAACAACTCATGATCATACAGACTGGTGTGCTTCTTCCATGTGGGCTTTGTTGCTTCTCAGCTAGATGGTCGCTTGTTTAACTTCAAGCCTTTAAAACCCCAGACACTATATCTTTTGATAGCTGGGCACCATCAGCTTCTTCACTATGTTTGCTTATGCACCCATTTTGTCTTCAGCAATGGTGTCGGGAAGGTGAGCGTTATGGAATGCCTGGTTAATAGAACAAAGTGTTCTTGTGTTGAGGGAGTACTTGAGTAGAGGCCTAATATCCATCTGCTACCGTAATACTAAGCCTATAAATATATGTACATAGATCTATTTCCCTATCATTATATATAAATATATTTACAAATGTACATGCCTGTATTTAGATCTCTATAAATGCCCTTTGCCTCCTCGTTCTTTCTTTTATTTTCTTTCACTTTCCTCTTGTTCCACTATCATGTTTAGTCTTCATTTGGGTTTCAGTAATTGCTCTTGGTTACATTGCCCTTGATCAAGCCCTACCAGGCATCCTACACCCTCCTCGCCATTGATGTTAGATCATTTATTGTTCCCTTGTCCGTGGGTTTGTTCACACCTACTTCCTTCCCCCCTTCTTCCCCTCTCTCATGTTAAATTTTCATTTTAATACACAGTATAAGAACTGAACTTTTAAGTCAACTAAATTTTCTGGAAAATGAAATGTCAAATAAAGAAGAAGGTCAGCTAAAGTTTTCAACTTAATGATGAATGACGAGAGATTACTCTGATTCTGTAGTCCTATGAGGTCTCAAAATATAACTTTGCTATGAATTGATCCAGAAGTCTACAACATACGGGAATTATTATTCACAGGGCTGGTGATCAGGGTCATATTTCCTGGGTGCTGCTTTGATCATTTTGTCCACAAATGCAATCACCTATGATGCTTCTGTTGCTCTCAAAAGAATTTGTCACTTCACTTGGAAGCTAGTGTTGCCATATCTCTGATGGCCCCTCATGTCATATGCAGTCCAGCATTCTCTGGCTTTTACTGTCAACTATGACACACAAGATGCACTTTGTCAGCTATGAAGTTTGCCATCATTGCCAGTACTTTAGCATAAGACTCCAGGGATGCAAGAGCCTCTTGGCCAGGTGTTCTATTGGCAAGTTGCATAACAGCATGGTTCATCAGCATCTCAGAACAAGCTCCTCCGTGAATTACTGTAGAATCATTCACAGTCTGGGCAAGAACACAAAGAGCATTGTGAAGAGATCTTTCTGCTTCATCCAATATTTCTTGAGTGGCACCATATACAGTACTGGGGTAAGCCTCACCAAGGGCTACCTCAGGAAAATGGATGAGTTTTTCTTCCCTTATCATGCCTTCCTCAGTGAGTTTGCAGTTTCCAAGTTTCACTAATTCTGGATGATCAAATGTAGAAGCAATTTCAGCATTTGTGACAAGCACTAGACCTTTGATGACTAAAAAATGTACACCCTCAATAGCTATGATGACACCAGCAGCACAGAGTATTTATAAATGAGTTTCCTGTTAAGAAAGTAATTAATTCCATGTTTAAGAATCTGTTCTAATTAGTTTTTTCCTTTTCTGCATGTTCTATTTCTGCGAACTTTTCAGTAGAATCAACTCTTACCCTGGGACCAAATATCTTTATTTTGTCCGTATCCATCCCAATATTTTTCCATCCCAATATTTTAAATAAATATTTTAGCTTTCTAAATATGCTTTTGTTGGTTTACTCCATTAAAAAAAAATCTAACAGAAAACCTTTATTTAAATAGGAATCTGTCAGTCTTCCTCCTCGGTTCTTGATGGCAGGAGTTGCTGTCAGATCACTAGAGCCTGTCGGTCTGAGAACAGCTTCCACAACTCACTCAGTAAAGTGATATTTGTGATGAGCAAGCAGCTTGGAGGATAATGTTGTTCTGCAATACTCATTAAATGTTGATGGAATTTAACTTCATTAGAACTGTGACTCACTGCTGAATTCAATGGCTTTTTTAGCTGCCTTTGTAACTTCTCTCCAACCACTAATGGTGGTTTGTGGACTAATCTTTTTTGAAATTAAAGTAACTGCTTCTTTTAACAATCCTGCTCCTAAAACAGCAACAGAGGGAGTGCCAACATGAACTTCATCATGTTGAGCCCTTGACATATTAATTAATACTTGAGTTGCTGGGTTGTTAGCACCACTGTTTTTAAGAATGCTCCATCATTAGTTACCATAAGGGAGGCATCTTGTCCTCTGCTTAAAATAATCTTGCCAATGGCTTTGGGTCCCAAGTGCTCTTTACCAATTCTCCAATAACAGTGACACCAAGGAAAGGAGAGACACGAGCAGTCTGTGCTCTGCTCATCAGCTCCAACCTTGAGTGCATTGACAGGAGCAAGAGGAAGGGACACCGTGGTTCTAAGGGGTTTTTGGCACAAACTAATCCCACACGGCTTGCCTGAGTAACCAGGAGAGAAGAAGGCGGTTGAAGTGATGCCACATGCTCACATCTTGTAACATTTTGTAATTCTTGTGACTAGTTTCTCATGATAAGCATTCAAATACATGCCAACATTTGTATTTGTAGCATCATATTCTCCTTCTTAAAAAAAAAAAAGGATTTCTCAAATTGAGTAATTTTCTGGTCCTACAACTATGTGTGCTAATGGAAGAAATTATGAAGTTAAAAAAAAAAAAAGCTTAACAGAAAAATTTGAAAGACAGCTCAAGAAGACAAAATGACATATTATAATGAAATGTTCAAAGACTTGGAAGTAGAAAACCAGAAAGGAGACCATTCTGAGCATATTTTAAGCTGAAAGGACTAAAGGAAAAAATTAAGCCTCCGGTTGCAATATTGAAAGATTCTATGGACAAAATATTCAATGATGCAGGAAGCTTCCAACGAAGAAGGAAGAAGGAATACACAGAATCACTGAAACAAACAGAACTAGTTGACATTCAACCATTAGAAGAGGGAAAATGTGACCAAGAACAAATGGTTCTGAAGGAATCCCTGCAAAGCTCTACTGGAGGCAATAGCAAAACACAGGGCGCAGGAATGGATGGAATACCAATTGAAATGTTTCAGCAAGCAGATGGAGCACAGGAAGAACTCACTCTCCTATACCAGGCAATTCGGAAGACTGGCCAACTGACTGAAAGAAATCCATATTTGTACCTATTCCAAATGAACATGACCCTAGAAAATACAGAAATAATCCAACAATATCTTTAAAATCCCAGACAAGTACAATTTTGCTGAGGTTCATTGAACAATAGTTGCAGCAGTACCTTGCCAGGGAGCTCCCAGAAATTCAAGTCAGTTTCAGAAGAGTTTGCAGAACAAGGGATGTTATTGCGGATGTGAAATGGGCCTTGCCCGAACGCAGAAAAGACCAGAAAGATATTGCATTATGCGAGTGGCCTAGAGAAACAAACAGTGACACTAATCTATGTATTAGAGAGAACTTTATTTTAAGAAGCAAGTTCACATAAAAAAAAAAGATGCCTCAGCCTAGCCCAACTCAACCCATAGGTATGATGTTGGCCAGGCTCTCTTCAGACGCGTGTAGCTGTAGGCTGATGACATAGAAAGGTGAAGCAGGAAACAGGGAGATCACTGGCTGGTGTGTGCAAATTCATGTAGATCCAATGTTGTTGGAAGCATGGCATTGCACCTACATCTTTCAAGATTGGGAAACCCGCATGGGGTCACTCCTAGAGTCAGACACAGAGTCCAAGAGAAATCTCAGTGAGGAGGAAGGTGATGTGACATAGAGGAATTATTTGTGACTGATCTTGCTTGCTTGCTTGATCTGATTGATAAGTACACAAGGCCATACCAACAAGGAGGTGTCATCAAGCGTCCACTTGATTGACAGATTGGACTCCACCCCTAGCCAGGAGTGTCTTGTTGACATAATCCCAGGTGTTTATTTTTGTTTTATCGACAATGTAAAGGTACTTGACTATGTGGATCATAACAAACCACGAACAGCCTTGAGAAGAATGGGGATTCCAGAACACTCCATTGTGCTCATCCAGAACCTGTACATAGACCAAGAGGTAGTTGTTCAAGCAGAACCAGGGAATACTCTATGGCCTAAAATCAAGAAAGTTCTACATCAGGGTTGTATCCTCTCACCATACTTATTCAATTTGGATGTTGAGCAAATAATCAGAGAAGCTGGACTACAGGAAGAAGAATGAGACATTGGATTGGAGGAGGCTTATTAACAACCTGTCATATGCAGATGATACCACCTTATTTGCTGAAAATGAGGAAGTCTTGAAGCATTTGTTGATGACTATCAAGGACTGCAGCTTTCAATATGGATTGCAAATTAATGTAAAGAAAAGGAACATCCTTAAAACTGGACCAACAGGCAACCTCATGATAAATGGAGAAAAGATTGACGTTGCCAGGGATTTCATCATGCTTGCCTCCACAATCAATGCTCATGGAAATAGCAGTCAAGAGATCAAACTGTTGCATTCAGTAAATTTGCTATACAAGACCTTTTTAAAGTGTTGAAAAGCAAGGATATTACTTTGAGGACTAAAGCGCACCTGACCCAAGCCATGGGATTTTCAATGACCTCCTCCTGTGCATGTGAAATGTGGACATTGCCTAAGGATGACTGAAGAAGAATCAACCCATTTGAATTAAGATACTGGTAAGGAATATTGAAATTACCGAAGAATATTGAAATATTAAAATGTGGATTGCCGAAAGAACCAACACATCTGTTTTGGAAGAAGTACAGCCCAAAGAAGTGAGCCTGGCAAGACTTTGTTTCCCCTACCTTAGACCAGCCCAGAAAAAAGATCATGCTTGGTAAAGTGGAATAGCAGAGGAAAAGGAGAAGACATTCAAGGGAGATAGGTTGACACAGTGGCTCCAACAATGGGCCCAAATATAAAAACAATTGGGAGATGGTGCAGGACCAGGCAGTGTTTCTGTTGAACATAGGGTTGCTATGATCAGAACTGATTGGACATCATTTAACGAAACAATACAACCTCCATCATCTTGCATAGAACACATTTCACACATTCACTCTTCAGCAAGCGTTCATTTTATTTTTGTTATTTTGCTTGTTAGTATGTTTATTGCTTATGGAAGATAGCACAAATCTTTAAAAAAAAATCATTTTAGTGGGGGCTCGTACAATTCTTATCACAATCCATCCATCCATCCATTGTGTCAAGCACATCTTTACATTTGTTGCCATCATCATTCTCAAAATGTTTGCTTTCTACTTGAGCCCTTGATATCAGCTCCTCATTTTTCTCCCTCCCTCCCCGCTTCCCCCTCCCTCATGAACTCTTGATAATTTATAAATTATTATTTTGTCATATCTAACACTGCCCGACGTCTCCCTTTACCCACTTTTTCTGTCGTTCATCCACCAAGGAGGAGATTATATGTAGATCTTTGTAATCGGTTCCCCCTTTCTACCCCACCTTCCCTCCACCCTCCAGGTATCACCACTCTCACCACTGGTCCTTAAGGGATAATCTGTCCTGAATTCCCTGTGTTTCCAGTTCCTATCTGTACCAATGTACATCCTCTGGTCTAGCCAGATTTGTAAGGTAGAATTGGGATCATGATAGTGGGGGGAGGAAACATTTAAGAACTAGAGGGAAGTTGTATATTTCATCATTGCTACCCTGCACCCTGACTGGTTCATCTCCTCCCCATGACCCTTCTGTAAGAGGGTGTCCAGTTGCCTACAGATGGGCTTTGTGTCTCCATTCTGCACTCACCCTCATTTACAATGATATGATTTTTGGTTCTTTGATGCCTGATACCTGATCCCTTCGACACCTTGTAGTCACACAGGCTGGTGTGCTTTTTTCGTGTGGGCTTTGTTGCTTCTGAGCTAGATGGCTGCTTGTTTATCTTCAAGCCTTTAAGACCTCAGATGGTATATCTTTTACTAGCCAGGCACCATCAGCTTTCTTCACCACATTTGCTGATGCAAACATTTGTCTTCAGCGATTTTGTTGGGAACGTGGACAGCACAAATCTTAACTTTAAACATGTTTATGCCTAACCCAGTGCATGAAACACAGTGGTAGAAATTCCTATATTGTAGGATTGATGAGTGTCTGGCAGCATGGAGAAAATCTATGGGATTTTCACCTATTTCCACTAGTAAATACATTTACAATATTGAGGTAATCAGCAATTACGATTAAAAGCTATTATAAAAACTATTAGATTTCTGTGTGTGTGTGTTTGGTTTATCTCAGATGCATTTAGTCACTGGGGTTGACCTTCTTGAATGTTTGTTATGTTTTTCTGTTTTTCAGTATATGAAATCCAATACTGATGAACCTATAAGCAGAATAGGGGCTCCTGGGGGAGCTACAGTGGGGAGGGGGTAAAAGGGAGCTGATGTCAAGGAGTTCAAGAAGGAAGAGAATGCTTGAAACTGACTGTGGTAGCAGTTGTACAATACTGCTTGATATGACTGAACTATGGAAATACATGGTATCTGTATTATCTCCCAATAAAATGGTTTTGGAAAAAAAAAACTATTAGAAAAAGGGACTTCCAAATTATGCAGAAAAATTGAATTAATAGATCATAGACATTTCCAGGAACTTTTTGAAGTCCCCTCATTTGAAAGCAATTGAAATTTTGCAGTTTGGAAAATAATTTGAGTAAGACATTACAGATAATCAAATATTCCAGGAAAAGCTAGGTTCATTGGTCTTAGGACTTTTAAAAAGTTTATATTACATACTTTATCTGTTGTGATTGAAAAAGATTAATAATGATATTTGGAATGTGAAGATAAATTTATATAAGCTATACATCTCAACTTTCAAAATTGCAAATGAAATTAAATTTTAATGATATAGTTACTGAACTTAAGAATATGTTAGATACAGGTATTAGTGGGACTATACTTTATTTTCTATGCTTGAATATATAGAGAATATGTAGATAAGGTAACTCAATGCGTCAATTATGAAAGTGCAAGAAGAAAGTGATTTAATTTCTGTTGGTGAGTAAACGAGAAAGGGGCAGTTTGCCCTTTTAGAAAACAACAACAAAAATATTTACTCTGCCATTTGTAGACCCCCAATTAAAAAATTCACCCTACATTATGTTGCTAATCATGTATTTTTAACTGAACTTTTTTTCTGCATTGAGTGAACCTCAATTTTTTACTTTATCTTTGTAAAGTGTACAGTTATTTATAAGTCACACCAGAGAACTGAAATGGAAACACTACTAAGAGGAAATTGAACTTTACCTTAAGCATATTCTTTTCCTATTAAAGGAACTGAAATACTTCCATGTACTTAAGCAGAAATGCCCTTGTTTGTGCAGAAGCAGTCGACAACTATCTCCATGTCAGAGACTTTGAAGGCCCTGGGCTTTGTTCAGAAATCTCGGTTGCTTTTGAGGTTGCTCAATAGTTGGCAACAGAAGTCTATCACACATTTGCCCCTTATTGTCATATTCTTTGTCTTCTCTTTTCTGGTTTAAGATTTAGAGCTTTCCTTACATTAGATTTGGGATCTCTTGTATACCTCAAAACAAAGGAATATCAAGAGATTGCTTTCTTCTAAACATGAGTGCAAGTGAGGAATGCGTTAAATGACACGAAGAGTGGAGGATTTCTGAGAGCTTCAGCTACATATGACTAGGGTACAATAGAAAGACTTCATGATATAGGATCGGTTAATGAATTTTTGACTTGACAAAACAAAAAAGGTGTTTTAATGAAGTGGTGGTATGGGAAGAGACTGAATGGAGTCAGGACCATAGAGAATGAGAGGAGAAATTAGAAATAGTTGATAAAAAAATTTTATAAAGAGATTTGATGCCAAGAAAACCAAATGAAGTACTGATGATATGGGTGTCTACTTTGGAAATGCTTGTTTTATTTATTTTAAGGCAGGTACACATATAATGCTTCAATATTGTGCTGACACTTCAGAAGGAAAAATCGCTGAGGTGGGGAATGGGGAAAATAACTTTCTACGTTTTTAAATTTTTATTTGGCTATAGCTTTTTTTCTTGAATACAAATGCGTAATATTTGACAGGTGGAAATAAATAAATCACAATTCTCAGAATTTCTTGCCATGAAAAATTACCTGGGGATAAAAAAAGAGCAAAAACAACAAAACCAGAACTCAAAATCCACTCCAGGAGAAATCAGTGAGATTCTGTGATCTCTCTGATAAATTTTAAAAGCCTCCAAGGTTGGTCTAATATAGAACCATAGAAGAATACAAATGACAGTATTGTAGAGAATAATGAAGAGGGTAAAATGCACTAGGACACATGCATGTTCAAAATGTATGGGAAATGCATATTTTAAAGTCAATTTTTTTCATGAACTTTTTGAAGTCCCCTATGTAGGTATACACATACAGGGAGCTTCAAAAAGTTTGCATATGTTTGTGTGTGTGTATGTGCGTGTGTGTGTGTGTGTGTGTGTATGTGAATGTTCTGATGTAAAATTTATTTTTTACTGGGAGCCACAGTAAAAATTTAGAAGCCATTCAAATTATATGGGTTAAGTACTTGAAAAACTGTTCAAGATTATTTAAGTAGCGTCTTTCAAAAGCTCAATGAAGGACAGGCTATATGCCAGGGACTATGACTATTTTCCTTATGATGACTATTTGTTTAAAAATTTTTGTGGTAACAGAATTTGGCCTTGTTAAAGTTTGCCATAATGTTCATTCATATTAAGTACATCCACTCTGGCATGCATTCAGTTCACAGAATAAGCTTGCCCTCAAATAGAGGTGAAATGAGGAGAGATATTTTTATATTCATACACAAGAGCCCTGTTTTCTGTCCTGGGAGTGGCCTTTCACCTTCTTATCCACATACTTTTATTCTTAAGACTTAGTTTAATGTGATTTTTCTCATTAAAAACTTTCTTACCCATAGTCCATGAACCACTTCACTGCTAATAAAGACATAACATGGAAATCGTGGGTGTGGTTTTACATTATTAAAAGGAATAGTAGCCTACTCTTTTTTATAGGATGAAATGCTTTATTCTTGCCATTATTTTACCTTTCTCTTTCAGTTAGTACTGTAGGAATATAAGTCAGAAATATTCTTTGAATTCTTATTTTACATTTAAGAAATCCAATTTGGAGTTTCATATAAATGAAAGCTGGATTAAAAACTCCATATATCAAAATAATCACTTGATTATTTAAAAATCTGGCTTAGCAAGTCATCCAGAAGCTGTTGAGAATTTTGAGCAGAAGTACAACCGCATACCTAGTCCACAAGGACCGCACTACTTTTGTGAGGAAACCCCGAAGGTGGAATGCTGGTCCTCTCCGTGCCTGGCGGAAAGAAGAGTGGTGGAAATCAAAAGTCATATGGAAATCATTAGTCCGCGGGACGATTAGACTACTCAACCATCAGTCTTTAGCCCCACGAGGTCAGAAGATCTAGTCTCCACCACCCGGGGACCCAGCTGCCACAGACAACTGCACTAGCTTAGGGTGGAAGACAACTGCATAGAGCGGACGATAATGTGAAAAAGAACTCAACGTTATGACACAGACCAGGCATTCTAGCTGGATAGATACTGGTGGAACCCCAAAGAACATGGCCCTCATCACCCTTCAGATCTGGAACTGAAGTCACACTGCCGTGGTTTCCTTGTCACCCAAATCATAGATCTACGAGGGGAAAACAACACTGGGGAGGTAGGCCCTCCTCAGCAGGATCAGCCATTTGAAATCAAAATGACAGAACGTTCCCCACAAAAGGAGTCAGCAGAGCTGGGAAAGAAGGAGGAATGCAGACGGGAGGCACAGGGAAGAAGTAGAATCCATGATGTTATCGTGAGCGACTGTAATCAGGGACAGGAGACAGAATCCGCATGAATCATGCACTAGAAAACTGATTTACTCTGCAAAACCTCCCGATTCACAATAAAAACGTTTTTAAAAAGGTGAATTACAACCACATAGAAACATTGCATGTTCTAAGTGGAAGGAACTTAGGAAAACTAAGGGAACTTAGTTTTCAGGATTTGGACACTGTCACAGTCCCATAGAGTGGTAGGCCTTGTTCCCATCGAGGAGCTCAATCAAGACAATAGTGTTCTTAACTTCAGAGATGAGGTATACGGCTGAATGCTCAGAGTGCATGTCTGACATCTCAAAAAACAAACACACAGTGCAAGAAGCTGCGTGGCTAAAGACTGGGAAGAAGGTTGGGTCGACCTGTATGATTATTTATTATATCATGGCTGAAAATGACATAAGCCAAAACCACAAACTGAGAAACATCTCCAAAGGGTGCAAGAATGGGAGGAGGAGGTACAAAGACTTAAAAATGAACAATTCAGCAACAAGAACTCAAGCAGTAGAGAAACATTCTCAGGAAGTGGAAAAGCTAAGCGTTCATTTGATCTCAGTGATCAAGGCCAAAGGCATGTAGCTCTAAGGATAGCCTAGATGGTCTCGGGCTTCCAGGGTTTTGCCCATCAAGAAAAAACAAACAGCACCCTTGAAGAGAAGCTGTTTGAGGTGCTAGCCTAAATGAGACTATTAAAAAGTAGACAGACATCACATTATGACCGGTGTGGGCAAACAGACAAGGGAGTAAGTGCCTTTGGTCAGGCAATATCTCTTGACCTTCATTCTCACTTTCCAAAGGAAATCAGAAGATTTTAATTTAAAAGACAAAGGCAGTGATACTGCTATCAGTGCCAAAGAGATCTGCTGTACCCACACCCTCAATCAGGAGCTTCCTCCTGACATCTGTATCCTGGCGTGGGCTCCTGTAGAGTCCATCTTCACTGCTAAAGTCAGCTGCATTGAGCAGACATATAACTATTTTCCCCTCATGCTGATTTAGATATTACACTTATGGATTATGCAGCTCAGAAGTATCTTGGCTCACTTGATTTCAGGAACCTGTGTAAAATGAATATAGCCAATGGAGAGATTAATTTTCAGAGGACTATTCTGTCCTCTAAAATAAAACTAATGAGCCAGAGTCTGGGTGAGGAGAGATGGCCAGAACTTTTCCAGTTATGTCCATTTGAAGTAATTGGCCAGGCATTCCTTTGCCATCAAGTTCACGGTTTGATGGCTATCCTCTTTCTGATTGGTCAAGGTATGGAGAAACCAGAGGTTATTCATGAGTTGCTGAACATAGAGAGTTTGTCATACTGTGGTAGTTTGTGTGTTACTGTGATGCTGAAAGCTATGTCATTGGTATTTCAAATACCAAAAGAGTCACCCAAGGACAGCAGGTTTTAGCAGAGCTAAATCCACGTCATACAACTATTATACACATGTATGCTCCAACAACTAAGGCTAGTGATGAAGGAATTGAAGGATTCTACCGATGGTTTCAGTCTGAAATGGGTCAAACATGCAATCAAGAGGCATTTATAATTATTGGCACCTGGAATAATGCAAAAGTTGGAAACAAAGAAGAAGACATACTAGTTGGAAAACATGGTCTCAGTGATAAAAACGAGGCTTCAGATCACAAGATAGAATTCTTCAAGATGAATGATTGGTTCATGATAGGTATATTTTTTCAACAACATAAAAGATGTGGAATTCTCCAGATGGAATACATAGAAATCAAATTGACTACATTTTTCAGAATAGATAATGGAGAAGCTCAATATTAGCAGCTAAACCAGGTCAGGGGCTGACTTTAGAACAGACTGTTAATTGCTCAAGTTGAAGTTGAAGAAAATTAAAACAAGTCCACAATAGCCAAAATATAACCTTGAGCATATCCTAACTGAAAATTTGAGAGTACCTCAAGAACAAATATATTGCATTAAACACTAATAGCCGAAGATCTGATGAGGGGAAGGATAATATAAAGAACATCAAACATGAAGCACACATGCTCACATGCACTGCCTCCAAGCTGATGCTAACTCATCGTGACTTTATCGGACAAAGTAGAACTTACTCCTGTGCGTTTCTGAGACAGTAACTGTTTATAGGAGTATAAACCTCAGTTTTTCTCCCAGGGAGTGGCTGGTGGTTGGGAACTGCCGGCCTTGTGGTTAGCAGCCCAATGTATAATCACTATGCATCCTACCACAGCTCCTCATACATGATGCAAG
The DNA here is from genome assembly GCF_000313985.2 of Echinops telfairi. Lineage (NCBI taxonomy): Eukaryota > Metazoa > Chordata > Mammalia > Afrosoricida > Tenrecidae > Echinops > Echinops telfairi. Next base: position 2,859,712 of record NW_022111372.1, read on the forward strand.
CAAAAGGTCTTTAAAAAGAGAGGAAAGGAAGGCATGGTCAAAATGGATGTCTCTGAAACTTGCTCTGAATCATAGAGTAGCTGAGGCAAACAGAAGAAATGATGAAGTCAAAGAGTTAAGCAGAAAATGTCAAAGGGCAGCTCAAACTTAGAAAACCAAAAAGGAAGAACATACTTAACATATCTTTTTTTAAAATCATTTTATTGGGGCTCATACAACTCTTATCACAATCCATACATACATCAATTGTGTAAAGTACACTTCTATATTTGTTGCCCTCATCATTCTCAAAACTCGCTTTCCGCTTGGGTTCCTGGAATCAGCTACTCATTTTCCTTTTCCCCTCCTCCTCCCTCCCCGCTCCCCCCTCCCTCAGGAACCCTTAATAATTTATAAATTATTTTTTTATTTTATCTTACACTGCCCGGCGTCTTCCTTCACCCACCCTTCTGTTGCCCACCCCCCAGAGAGAAGGTCATATGTAGATCCTTGTAGTCGATTCTCCCTTTCTACTCCCACCTTCCCTCCCGGTATCACCACTGTCACCACTGGTCCCGAGGGGTTCATCTGTCCTAGATTCCCTGTGTTTCCAGTTCCCATCTGTACCGCTGTGCGTCCTCTGGTCTAACCAGGTTTGCAAGGTAGAATTGGGATCATGTTAGTTGTGGGGAGGGAGCGTATAAGAACTAGAGGAAGGTTGTGAGTTTCATTATTGATACACTGAATCCTGAGTGACTCATCTCCTCCCCACAACCCCTCTGCAAGGTATGTCCAGTTGTGTGCAGATGGACATTGGGTCCCCATCATGCGCTACCCTCATTCACGATGATATGATTCTCCCCCAACCTCACCCCCTGCCTTTGGTGCTTGAAACCTGGTCCCATCGGCTCTTCATGATCACACACCAGATACATTCATGCATCTTTAAATTGACATGCAAATCATCTAAGTACCACAAAACCCATTTCAAAAAAATGTGAGCCAACAGAGTATTCAAATTATAGAACAATGTCATTGATATTACATACAAGTACATACCAGAAATATATTTATTTGTGTTGTATTAACTATGCCAGGGTGTTTGACTGTGTACATTATAACAAACAATGAATAACTTAGAGAAAAATGGGAATTCCAGAACCCTTCATTGTGCTCATTAGGAACTTGTGCATGAATCACGAGGCAGTTGTGTGAATAGAACAAGGGTGTATTGCCTGGTTGAAGATCAGGAAATGCATGAGTCAGGGTTGTATCCTCTCACCATACTTATCCAATCTGTATGCTGCAAAAATAATCAGAGAAGTGGATTATATGAAGAAGAATGCATTATCAGGATTATAGGAAGGTTTATTAACAACCTTCTATACACAGATGATACAATTTTGCTTGCTGAAAATGGGGAGGACTTGAAACACTTGTTGATGAAGATCAAGGATTGCCACTTTCAGCATAGATTACAACTCAATGGAAAGAGAACCCAAACCCTCACAACAGGACCAATAGGTAACATCATGATCAATGGAGGAAAGATTGAAATTGTCAAAAATTTCATTTTGCTTGGATCCATAATCAATACTCATGGAAGCAGCAGTTAAGAGATGAAGGAGTGCATTGCATTAGGTATATCTGCTTCAGAAAACCTCTTTATTATTTATTTATTTTTAAATTTTAAGCAGGTATATTTCATTAGCCATTGGTCACTGGATGCACACAGATGCAGCTGAATCACAGGACACAAGGACACAAATGTATGCTGGCTCAGCCCTCTGGCTGAGTGTTCTTGGGGGTATCAGGCCCCATGGCTCCCTTCCTAAGCTTTGGCAGATCCATCCTCTGACTCTTGGGAAGGCCCTAGGCCCTCTCCAATGCCTTCCCGGGCCAGCCAACCATAAACCTCTATAGAAAGTTGAAAAGCAAAAAAAGAAAGAAAAAAAAGAAAGTTGAAAAGCAAGAATGTTACTTTGAGGATAAGGTGTGCCTGACCCACACCATGGTATTTTCAATGGCCTCGTATGCAATAAAGTCGAACATTCAATAGTGAAGACTGCAAAAAGAAGTGTGCTTTTGGTCTACGATGTTGGAACAAAACACTGAAAGGGCCAGGGGCTGCCAAAAGAACAAATGGATTTTTCTCAGAAGTACAACCAGCACACTCCTTAGAGGCATGGATGGGGAGACTTGATCCCATGTCCTTGTGACCTGTTGTAAATGCTTGTGCTGCATTAGGAGATACCAGTTCCTGGAGAAGGACATCATAGTTTGTAAAGTAGAAGGACCAAGAAAAAGAGAAAGAGCCTCAAGGGGATGGGTTGGCCCAGAAAGTGCGATAATGGGCTCAAGTTCAGGAAGAGTTAAGAGGAGGTACAGAACTGCTCATTCTCTTGTATCCATGGTCACTTTGAGTCGGACCTGACTCCATGTGACATCTGAAAACACAGCCACATTTTCTAATGTCATCTTTTACCTATATTTAATGTTTATGCCCTATTCCCTTTTGATTTTAGGGAACCCAGATGTAGTTGTATGATTCACCGAATCTCTAATAATCTCCAATAATTCACTTTGAGTGAGTACATTAATGACCAGAGTTGATCTTTGACAAATTTGTTGACTTGAAATTATTAATGGAATTCTTTGTTTATATATATCATTAACAATTTTAATACATTTAACTTTCTATGGAGTGTGTTTAGTGTCCATGTTCTCAAATAATGCATGAAGAACATATCACTTATAATGATAATCTTGGGTCTTAGAGATAAAACAAATGCCTTTAAAGGTACTATTTACAATTTTTTTTAAAGTTACAAAACAAATCATAAGGCCCAGAGTCTTCTCAAGAGGCTTCAGAAATCGACTACTTTCATAGGCACAGCAGTCATCACACACATGCGTTGGCTTGGAAATAGTTAATTTTGTGTTCTCACACCCTTTCCCCCTTGTACTACTCTATCATTTGCACTAATACATGAAAGTAGAACAGTATCGCTACAAAATAATAGAAATGCTTTATTTTTAAGAAGTTATCAAAATGTGAAGCAATTGTTTTTCAGCATATCCTTAATCTGAGTGTCGGTGATTCTGAAGGCAATTTTCCTTCTCTAACTTTTTCCTGAAGAATTTTGCTCTCTTTAATATGTCAGTTTAGGTATTGGCAAGGGGTGTAAATATTTGTGTTCCTTTCAAATGTTCTTTCAAATATATCTGAAAATGCAAGATCACGGTTGTAAAGTGGATGGAATAAAGTTTCCCAAGAAAATTCTCATGGGATAGCCCTTGCTACATTGGAAGCATGAGCAAGTGCCTTTCTATGATGAAAAAAAAAATCTTGACTTTTTTTGCTCACCAATGCATTTTCCATTATCTTGAAACTTCTTCCTAATAAACTCCCAAGGTCATCCTGTGTCCTTCAAGAACACAGATTACTCCTTTAGAATCCCCAAGATGAGTCACCATACACTTCAGAGCCTTGAAACTGTAGGAGCCATAACTTTTCTGCATGAATATAAATAGCCCAGCAGATCCCCTCAGAAGCTATGATTTTGGTTATAGCTTAGTCTCAATATAGTATTGGTAAAGACTCACTCCACAAAATTGTCTTCAAGCTAGCTTAACAGACTGATGGAGAGACGAGCGCTTTGAGTTAAGTTCTGGTGTTCATTCAGATGAAAGCATTCTGCGGTCAGGATGTTTATTTAAAATTAAATGTCAAACAAAGTGGGATCCCAAGTTCAATAGCTATTGTGTCAATGGCATTTTTATTTTAACCAATATGTGGTTCAGCCACAGTTTCTTTGTTGAAGTTGAAAGTCTTCTCCTTTTGACTCAATATTTTGATGTCTTCTCAACACTTCTTAGAATGTTGATCCATCTAAAACTGTCATTTTATGGAGGGTGACGTACCTGTAAATTTGTTGCAAAGCTTCAGTGATACAGGAAAATATTTGCTTGAGTTTTGTTAAAAACCTGATAGTAACCCTGACCTCAAAATAATTTTTTCCTATGCCATAAAAAGTATCCTTTTTTTAAATTTAGGGGAAAGCATCCTAGTGGGGCCAAGACAAGTACATCACTGAGAGAACTTGTCTGCAACCATCCTCTGATCACAGAGACATGTTTGAACATGCTTATTTCTAATAAACCGATGTGTGCATGAACTGGAATGCTAGTGGTGATTTAAAAAAATTACTTTGGTAGCACTATGCATGTAAAAGATATAAAGTAAATTTTATTAGTGAGGGGGAATTTTGAATGGTGGAAATATTTTAAGAGTGATTTCATTTTCATTTTGGCTTAGACATAGTATTTCAATAATACAATATTTAGTTAATTGAGAACAAAGATGCTATATGTACATTCTTCTTCAGACATTATATTTTCGATTACCTAAAAGGATTTTGTCACAGATATCTAGTGCTGACATAACAGAAATACCACAGTGGCTGGTTTGAACAGCAACAATTTGTTTTCTCAGTCGAGCATTCTAGAAACCCAAATTCAGAGCAGTGACTCCAGGGTAGGCTTTCTCTGGACAAAAGTCCTTGTCCTTCCACTGCAGCTTCCTGACCTCTTGGAGATCTCTGTGCTTCCTAGCATCTCATTTAACTCATTTTTGTCTTGGCTGGATTGTTTAGTCTCCTTTATGGACGCAAAAGAAATTGATTCAAGGTATACCCAACACCTAATTCTCCCTCATTAACATAGCAAGGACAACTCATTGCCAAATAAGATTTAAAGGCAAAGGTATAGAAGTAAGGTTTTATAATATATGTTTTTTGTAACATATAACATATCTCCTGATATAGGTGGTGGGCTTGCTAAACCCACTGCCATTGATTGAGTTGATGCTGACTCAGAGTAATGCTAAATAGAATTTCTGAGACTGCAAATCTTTATGGAAGGAGATAGACTTATCTTTCTCCGCAGAGTGGTAGGAGAATTTGTACTGCCAACCTTGCAGTTAGCAGCATTACAATTACAGGGCATTACAGGACAATGTCACCATCCCTCCAAAATCACATGAACCATCAGGAGCCTCTATTGACAGTAGAATGTGCATTTAAATGATAAATAAGCAGGAAATGCTCCAAATTCTTTTATATATAT
>NW_022111372.1:2864917-2895472 GCF_000313985.2 Echinops telfairi
TGACCTATAGATTTCTGATTTTAGAATGCCCACGATTGTGTGAGCTAACCCCTTGAGGTAAATCTCTCTTATACTGTGTGTGTAAATACCCATTCATGAGTGACACTATAGAACTTTAAGACAATATATTCTATTTGAATGCTTTTATCTGAAAATAAATAGTGGTTAACAGTGATGGTTAGGTTTAGTGTGCCAACCTGGCCAATGAACACATGTGGGATTAATTGAAGGGCAGTTTAATTGAAGGGTGGAGAGATAAATGGCTTAGCGAGCCTCACCTTTCAGTCTCTTGCTCTCTGATGGTTAGACCAGTGTGTGGCTGCCTTAGCTAGTTCTCTTCCTCAGCTGGCAAGGCTCACTTCCTGCGAGACATCCCTGAGGAGAAGCCACATGGACCTACCCTGGTGTAGCCCTGGGTGCTGGAGCAGCCGTGTAGAGACCCCTGCCAGCGCTGAGATGGTTACACTACCACTGGATCCACAAGACTTCCCACCCACTGGTCTGTGATCGTTCTGCATTTGGTGTCATTGCATGTGTTTTGTGAGTTTGAGAAGGACTTTGTAAATCGGTGTCAGACATATGGGCTAATGTTAGACGTATGGGCTTAGACTGGACTGGGTGGGGATGTTTTCTTAATGTACATTATCCTTTATATAAAACTCTCTCTTATACACATATGAGTTTCCGTGGATTTGTTTCTCTAGTCTACCCAGACTAACACATTAACTGAGGACTCAATATCACTGAATTTTTAAGAAGAGGGCAAAATTACAAAGTTTTTACAGGAAAATAAAACTGAAGATTCCCCACCAATCAACATGCACTAAAGGACACACATTTCAATGGGAATGTCAGTGATGAAAGAAGAAACGGTGAGTAAATAAAATAGAAAATATCCAGTAAGTCTAAAATAAAATAGCTGCAACATGTTTTGTTTGTTTGTTTGTTTGTTTGTTTGTTTGTTTTTAAATTGTGGGGCCAAAGTCAAGACAAGTAAATAGAGGACCAGAGAACATAAATTTTAAAAGTGTCTGATTAGAGTTTATTTAAATATTCAGGGTATTCTTAACTTGACGGTTTAAAGTAAACATACATGCTCATTTTCGTAATAGAATAGAAAGAGAATGTCTAAGCACCAAGGGATAGAGAGGAAAATTTTGAATTTAAACGAGTGGTTTGACTATTATTAAACATGTAAAATTGTACTACTGACAGTAGAGGGCAGGATATCTCTGATACTATGCTAATTTTTTGAAGTAGTAAAAAGTATCTAATGTGGTCCCTGAAGTTAAAGGTTTAATACAGTGAATCAGATATTAGAAATTTTAAAGATACTGAAAACATAGTTTATATTTTATTAAATGCAGAGATCTTGATATGATCTGTGAGATATTACTATTTAACTTCTTGACAAGACAATGTTTTATTTAGATGCTGTTGGTAAGTAGATGGTAAGTCGAGCTGACCCATAGGGCTACTTAGGCAAAATCTTTCCTAGTGTATATTACCAGCAGAGGCCACCAGGTAGTGTCAAATGATCAAAGTTTTGCTCAGCAACCAATCTCTTAACCACGGGCCATTAGGGCTCCATTCAGTTTGCTAATATATTTTGAGAGTCTATTCTCTCTCTCTCTTTTTAGAAAATAATGTTGAATTTTCTTAGTTAAAAAGGAGAAAAAGAAAAAGGGTGAGACTTGTTTTCTAAGTCTGTAGACTATCTACAATATAAAGTGTTTTCTAGATATGATTCTCTGGTTATACCATTCTCTGTCTTATGAAGAACTTAAAAATCCTTGGATTCTGAATTCCTTACAAAATGTCGTGACTTAGTGCAGTCAGCAACTGTGTTGACATTTAAGAAATATTAGCTGCTTATTTCTTTCAATAAATAAGATAATTTATGTTGTTACCATCTTTTTGTTAATTATTCTAATTAAAGAACTGAGTATGACTGATCGTTGAATTTTTCTTAGTCAGTTAGTTTAGACTAGATTAAACAGAGATTAAAAATTGACCCCAATATGTCAGTGGCTAATGACAACAAGGGTTTATGTTTGACTCCTGCCACATGGCCAAGTGAGCCGGCCTAGACTGTGACATTTTGTTTTCACTCAGACCCCTAGGCTGATGAAAGCAGGATTTATTTATTATTCTTGTGACAAAGCACAGGAAAAAAAAACTGAACAAAAACCAAACAGGGAAGAGTGCATAGATGTGCTGACAATTTCTGGCTGGAGAGGATTCGTTACTTCTGCTCACTTTTCTTTGGCTAAAAGGAGTCAGGTAACCAAGGCTACTTTCAGTGGGAGGGCAGTGGTGGTTTGGTAGTAGAATATTTCTTTTACATGCAGGAGAATCAAATTCTATTCCTGGCCAATGTACCTTAAGAATAGCTAACACCTGTCCTTCTGCAGTGCCTTCTTGCTTATGGTACTGAACAGATTTTAGGGACGTTTTAAATACAGAGTAGGAAGAATGGGCTGGCAATGTAGTTGCAAAAGATAGATCCAACAAAAACCTTATGCATCATAATTATCTGACCTGTAGCCGTTCTATGCATGAGGTCTCTACAAGCTAGAGGCTGACTTATCAGCTAGCAACGCGCACATTAGTAAGTGAGAAATCCTTTCCCCGAGGTGGGCAAATATATGTGATCTAGTACACGGACCAGCACAGTGTTGTAATCATGATGTTTATTTGAAATCAAAGCCAAACTTTAGTCAACTGTGTATTTTTTTAATAAACTGTATTTTATAAATGTATTATAGTCTATAAATGTCATTACTGTTTAGTATTTAGTCCTAGAGAATCCTAAAGAAGGCATTTAAGAGTCTACTATGTGAAATCTTTAGTAATGATGTTATCTGGTTTGGGTGACTACAAATGCTAAGGAATATGTTTTAAAATGCGAAATGGCAATAGCATTCTGGGTTTACTTTGCTTTTGTACAATGCTGGGCTAGTAAAGTATTTGTCCTCGGAGTTTTTCCTATTTGTTTCTGGGAAAGATTATAACTCTAAAAATAGGGAAAGAAAACATTAAAACAATATATTTTCCTTTTAAAAATAGATGATAAGTCTTAGACGAATATCTTCAGGTAGCATTCTAAATTTATAAGGAACTTTCATGAATTTGTTTGCCTAGTTCTCTCCATAACCCTGTTAATCTAACAGCTGACGTGGCTGACATTTTCCTGTGGAAGATATAGAGGTAGACTACATTGACTCAGGGAACTTGGTCTATGCTAACACAAAGATTGAGAATTTTCATTTTCTGACCTCTCGCCTACAGATCATGAAACTTCGGAATTATTGTAGAAATCCTGTGTAATATGGATATAACTCTCAAATAAATTAAAGAATTACTACGTAAAAATCAAATAACTAACACACTTATTATAATATGTTAATTTTTCTATAAGTCATATGAAAAAATATGTTTAAAACAAAAAATTTTCCCTCCTACTTAGAATTTTAACGTTTTAAATGGATACCGATATGTCATGTAATATTTCGACCCTCATAAGAGAGGTTGATAAAAATGAAAATAATTTTGAAATTAAGAAAATCGATTTGATTTTTTAATTAAGTATTTCTGTAGTAAAGAATATGAAAGAGCACAAATTCATTTCTGTATTTTAAAATTTCCATTTTAGAAGGCTAAGTATTGCATGAAATTCTGATTTGCACATCTGTTTTGAAATAATGTTATTAAAGCCACGTTTTGTTAAGGATGATATACCTTGTTTATGCTCGTGGGCCATCCAAATGTCCTACACACTAAGTTATAATTCATCTTAACTGGTTAGCTTCTGTAGAAAAGAACTGTATAGCAAGCTAAGGAATTATTTACAAATAGTGGTGACCTCACTACATCTTACTTTGTAAAAGAACTTCTTTTACCCTTATTCTAGATGGATGAAATTAATCAAGTTCCGTCCCTCAGGATTCTAATTATAAAACAAGGGGAACAATAGTGCCCATCTACGTGGGTGCTTGTAAGGATTGTATGAGTTATTCCATGGAAGCAACCGAGTGATTTGTGGACAGCGAGTGTGGCATGAATGCTAGCTACCTATAACACCGTCACCATTTTCTAGAAAATATAAAGGGGCATCTATTTTCTCCTCATGGAGGAATTTGTTAGTCAAATCTCTTACGAGAATGATCTTGGGTTACATTTGGTCAAGGCTCTGAATTCTTTTTTTCATTCTTTCTTTTCTGCTGAGTCATTTTATAATTTCATATCTGTGTCCCACATAATTCTAGCTTAGTGCAAGCCTGCTCCAGATTGTCACTTCTGTTAGCAGGTCCATTCTTAATATTTGGGTGGGAGTGTGGGGGTTTGTGGAATCTCCATTTCTACATCTGGAATTGCTCAAAGGTCACTTTATGTATTGTGTCTTTATTAATGGTTTGTTCCCCTCTGGAACGCTTTCCAAAATGCCTGCATGCAGAGAATTATATCTGGGGAATTGTTTTCCTCTTTGTTTTCAGGGAGCCTACAGCTTTGCTCTTTGTTTTCTCAGAAGAAACGAAAAGGTTTTATCCTGATTTCTGTAAGGCATAAAGACTATGTGAAAGCAACATCTTTGTTGGGCAAAAATAGTTAGTCTGACAACGTGAGACATTATTATTATTGGAAAAGTTTAAAACTTTCTGTTTGATAATTTTATGTCCAATATCAATGAACTTACAAAACATATAAAAATGAACATCTTCATCTTTGTGAATTCCAAAATTTTAAAAGTACATTAACTTCCAGATATAAATATGTATGAATCTTAGAAATTTTAACAAAAATAGAAGAGGATAAGGGAATTTTAATAAGCCACTCTAATCCTTTTTCCCAGTTGGGGCATTACCTGCTGGAGTGCATATCAATGATGTAAATACATGTACATTATTGGTATGCTTTATTTTATTCTATACTTGAAATTGTCTTATGCATAATTTACCATATCATTTTTAGCTGAATAGTCAGTGCGCAGTCTGTGGAAGTATCATAATTGATTTAATCTATTCCATTGAGTAGGACAATTTAAATAAATAGTTGATACTTATCTAGAGGATAATTTGTAAATATACGGCAAAATATTAAATGTAGAGTAGAAAATTTCACGTCTAGGAATTTATCCTAAGGAAATAATAATGCAAGTTCACTCAAATATGTACACTGGGATACTCATGTCAAAGCAGAGATTATAACAGTGGAAAACATTTTACAGTCAAATGCATTTTGCATAAGTAAATTATGGTGTATATATCTAATGGAATGCAATATAATTAAAAGTGAAGGAGTTAATTTTATTTATGTACATGGAAATCATCTATGTTTGTGTAATGTAGTGGAAACTCCAAAAATAGTTTAAAATCCTACTAAGGTTAAAACACATATATAACAATATAAAAATCTGGAAGAATATATTTCATAATACCAACTACCAACTATAGTTATCTCTAAGTACTGGCATCATGGGTGATTGCTCCTTTTAAAAGTTTTTCTTTGTACCATTTGACAAGTGATCCATGCATGAATTACTTGTCTCACAGGGAAAGAAAACAAGCATACTTTCAAAAAGAAAAGATAATCTATTAGGTTTGAGGCTTCCCAGATCTGTGCTTCAGTTTATTTACAATCGTTGAGAGGGTATTTGAAATGGTTCCACACAATGGAGGTGATGATTTCAGTACCCCAGGATGGTGTAATTATTCTATTTCCAATTCAAAGTTGCTCTGGGAGCATTTTTTGAATGCCAGGATTTTGAGTCCACATACAGATGGGGGTGGAGTCCTGGAGCTGAAAGCATATACTTGATTGGGTTTATCCAGAAACCCACAGTGTATTTCAAGCCATGGGTGAAGGAAGGGGCGTAAGTGGTGATTGAGTAGAGACTTCATGTTGGTAATATTAAGAAACCCTAGGGCTAATAAAGAGGTTGTGACATTTTTCATTTCTAGGAAATAAAAATATATATCCCACTATTATGACCATGTGAGTTACTGCCGATTGATGTTGTTAGGTGCCACAAGTCAGTCCCCACTCACAGCAACCTGGTGCACAACAGAACAGAACAGGAGCTCGCTCTGTGTCCTCCTCACCATTGTGCCGGAGCCCATTGTGGCAACCACTGTGTCAATCCATGACTCACGGACGGCCTTCCTCTTTTCTGCTGCCTTTCCACTTGACCAAGAATGATGTTCTTCAGGGGCCGGTCTTTCCTGGCAAAATGTCCAAGCATGTAAGATGAAGCTTGCCATCTTTGCCCCTAAGGAACCTTATGTATAGACAACGGTTTCAGGAATAGATTTTGAATTAGTTTTAAAGATCAAACTGAAGGCTCACTTTTAGAAACAATTGTCACAAGTAGCTATTGAGTCATTTTACGTCCAGAACATTTTGTGAAAATAGGCTCTTTTTCATTGCAGCCATGAAACATTTCAGAACCTTACAGGGGGTGGGGGAGTAGAATTCCTTTGTTTTGTTTTGTATTTCTTTGACTATTTGTGGGATTGAATGCTGTTTTCATACTTTATTGACCAGTTCATTCTTTTTGTTTTGTTTTGTTTTAATTTCTGTTATAGCTGTTTGAAAGAGTAATTTTTTACAGGTTATAGGCTAAGTTTTATTGGAACAACTATGCCATTTATGTGTATTTATATAGTCTATAGGTACTTTTCTATTAGAACAGCACAGTTAAGTAATTGTGAAAGCAACTTTATAGCCTGAGAGATCTAACATTTTATAGGCAGGTCTTCTGCATACTTTGTCAACTTCTACCCTGTTTTAGAGGCCAAGTTTTAAAAAATGTATAATGATTTTATTGCATGATCTATTTGTTTAGTAGAAGGGAGCCTGCTGGTATAATAGTAGATAAGTGCTCATCTACTATCTGAAAGGTGGGCAGTTTGAACCTACCATGCTCTTAGGTGAGAAAGATGCTGCAGTCAGTTCCCATAAAGATTTACAGCCTGGATACCTTCTGGAGAGCTCTCCTCTTTCCTGTTGGGTTGCTATGCGTCAGCATCAGCAGCCATTCCACCTCACTGATGGTCTTCATCATTTCTGCTGACCCTCTCTACCAATTGCCATGTCTTTTTCTAGGGACCTGATAATATCTCTAAAGTATGGGAGCTGGGTCCCGCATCCTAGCTTGTAAGGAATGATTTGCCTATCCATGCTCCAAAACTTAATGGTTTGTTCTCCTGGCAGCAATAGGTTCGGGTCCATTTACGTAGAAGGACTGCCACCATCTTTCTGACATGCAGGAGTAGGGACCTGTTTATTATTAGGTCACCTATCTCTAATTAAAATGCTTATTGCCCAAATTCTTGGCCTGGATGTTCAGGGATAACTATTTTGATAATGTTTTAGAAAATTTCTATGGGACTTTGATATCCTAGCTGTGCTAAAACCTTGAAATTGGAAAGCGGTGCCTTATATAGACTTCCAGCTTATCTTCAGTAAAATAAATTCATTATGTTTTATAACATTTAAAATCTTTCCTGAATAGTTTTACAGTATTTGAGCTTATCATTTATCCTTTTCCTTTTCGTCTATTTTCTTTCCCTACTTCTTACTATTTCTTGCTAATGACTTTCAATAATCTGTTTTGCATGTGGTAGCATTAATTGAGGATTTTCCCTCCTTTGTGAAGAGGTAATGTAATTATTACATAGCTTTTCTTTAGGCATTATTAGTTATTAGGCCTTTTTATTATAGAATAAATGAAAATAAATAGCTTAAACTCCCATTCATAATATTATAAACTCCCATTTATAATGTTGTCCTTTGGCTTTTTTTGACAAACATTTTTTTTTCATTGTGCCAATCAAACTGACTTATCTGTCTTTCCATATTGTGTTCTGTCTCAAACAGCATTCTCTACTTTTTCAGCGAGGTTCCACAATCCACTGTAATGGCCGTGCCGAACTCACATGAACAATCATGCTCATGTAGGCTTTATTAAGGAAGTTAACAGGTTGCAGTGCATGTGAGAAGCGCTCAGGATGCAGTTGTTCAGGAATGACATGTTGCAACGTTCTTTCAGGGCTACTTATAAATGCCCAAAGGCTGGACCGCTGTGCTGTAAGCCTCCAACCGAAGACATTCATCCGAAGCTCTATGGGTGAGAACATCCATCTCCCCAAACTAAGTGCCTGGAAGGACCCTGAGTTAGTTAATTGTGCCAACCTGGCCGATAATCACGTGGGGCTAATTGAAAGGCGGAGGGATAAATGGGTGGTGAGCCTCGCCTTTCTAGTTTCTCGGGTCTCTTGTTTTGTGATGGTTGCACCGGGTGCAGCTGCCTTAGCAGTTCCCTGCTTCAGCTTGCAAGATTGACTTCCTCCAAGACATCCCCAAGGAGAAGCTATATGGACCTATCCCGATGCAGCCCTGGGTGCTGGAGCAGCCATGTGGAGATCCCTGCTAGTGCTGAGATGCTTGTTCGTTCACGGACTCAGCTTTCCTCCTGCAGTCGGCATCATTGCCTCTGTTTTGTGAGGTGGAGGACTTTGTGGACTGGTCTTGGGTTAACGGGTTAATGGGTTAATGTTGGACTTGTGGGCTTGGGTAGCATTGGGTTGGGATGTTTTCGTGATGCACCTTTTCTTTATATAAAACTCTCTCTTATCCATGAGTTGCTGTGCATTTGTTTCTCCAAAGTACCCAGACTAAGTACAGACTCCAATATAGTAAACCTCAACTTAAGGCACTCAGCTCTCCCTCCATGGGTGATCAAGTCTAGCTTTCCCAGCTAAGTTCCCAGAGGTAACCAACTCCACAAGCCAGCTTCCTGCCCCAGAGACTCAATTTTACTTGCTCTGTGGTCTGGGATATCTCCCAGTCTGCCTCATAATGCCAGGCCACCTCTGGCTCCTAGTCCATATTGCTGTTCCTCTGATGTCACATATGTCCCTTATCAAGAAGGTTCCCTGAAAAGGGATCTCCTGACTCTTGCTGGCAGTGAGATCTCCCTGCGGCTTCTGGGAGGGCTCATTTTATACTTAGTAAAAAGGCGATCAGTAAAAAAGTATCCAATTAATAGTTACTCAGAGTAACTCTTAATGTCTTCCTCCACCTTCTTACCCAGAGACTTTGTTGTTTGGTGCGAGTTACAGAGACTTTAGATGGAAGAGCCACCTTCAATGATTCACTGGCCCTGAAAATGTTTGTCTGAACATTAAAAGTTCATAACATACCACACCCACTAGCATAGGGTTGATTCCAACTTATAGTTGACATGTAAGGTTTCTGATCCTGTATACCTTTACAGAAGCAGATAGTCTCATCTTTTCCAGAATTAAAAATATATAGTTAAATATAAATTACTCAAATCAACTGTACTGTCATTGAGTCAATGCTGATTCATAGCAACCCCCAGTGCATTTCTGAGACTGAAATTGTTTAAGAGAGCATAAAGCTGTCTTTCTCCCACTGAGTTGATGCTGGTTTTGAACTGCCGACCATGCCGTGGTCCCAGCCCAATGGCTAACCACTACACAGCCTAGGGCTCACAATATCAGATTGTCCTGTGCTTTCTAGGCAAAAGCAAACATTTTCTAATCTTCTTTGATGTTAGTAGAGAGAAAACTTTATGAGCTTCTTAAATTTTGAGGCATGTATATGAGAATGTAATTTCCTACTGCTTTAGCAACCCTGGAAATGTTTTAGGGAAAAAAGGGCCCAGATTCAAAGATGTTCTAGACTCTCGAGCGACACTTTTATTAAGCCTGAAGTACGACTAAAACAATCATCTCGATGAGGGAGACCATCAGCATGTTTCTATTACAGAGCCCTATGGAATTCGCTGTCTCACAACGAGAGAACTCATTATATATAATAAAGGGCAAAGAAAATCATAACAAGATCACCATCAGTGGCAGGTCAATTAATCACTCTCTTCGATGAGATTATTAAAATAGGCTGAGAACCATGATTGGGATAAGCACATAACTGAGAGTTTAAAGGACTACAAGATTGGTTTGGGGCTTTGATTTCCTGAGTACAGGGTGGTGGGGCTATGGCTCATGATCACAAGGCCCCGAGTCATAGACACACAGTAATTATAACACAATATCAAGATAAGAACTGTTTGGGCCAGATCCAGACCATGCAGCCGCCTCCCCCAGCTCTCCTGAAAGATAGCCTGTTGGGCTGTGTGGCCCATTCCCCCCGGCTCTCAAGGCCACAGCTGGACTGTGCAGTCCCTGCCTCCAGCATTCCAAGGAGCTTATCTCTCCAGGCTGGGTCTGTACAGCCCCTTCCCTCAGCGTTCCAGGATGATTTACTCACAGACCACATCCTGACTCAGACCCTACCACTGCAGCACCAGAGGCCCTCCTTCCCCTTATCAGTACACACGTCCTTGGCTCAAGCCATCTATATGTCCCACAGCCTCACGGCCAGCCGCGATTTCCCTGACCTAACTTGTTGGGTCTCAGAACCTGCCTGGGGGCTCAAGATGTCCCCGTCCCTTTTTCTGCTCTCCCGTCCCTCCCGGGAGTTCTTTCCCTGTCCCAATAAAGCCTTTCTCGACTTCACATTCCTGGCTAAATTCTATCTCTGTTCTGCATCTCTGTCTCAAACCTCTCATGTTGGTACTGATGAGGAGGGGCCTCTGTGCTGCCACGGCCCTCCCCTGTGCTGCCACGGCCCTCCTCTGGCCGGTGTGCAGCCTCATCCTCCATTTTCAACCTCTCAAAAACCTTTAAGTTAAATTGGATGAGGTGTATCTGATGGGCTGTTTTCAGTAAACTCTGGCAAGTTCATTCGTCTTTTGTGTAAGATCTTTCTACTTACTTGTTAACTCAGATGACATTGTTTCTGAGGACAAACTGCCTCTTCTTGGGCTTGTTTTAGAGTCTGAGAATAATCACATGGTTGAAATCAAATGGCCAGCTTCTATTTTGAAACCAAGAAATGGACAAGTAGTGAGAGAACACGCTAGAGAGGACAAAGAGGAGAAATCCATGTTATGCAGTAGTAAAAGATCTGCTAGACTTTTAGCATGCTATAACTTAAAAGACAGACCACTTCAAATAAATTGTAGCTCCTAACTAGGAAACTAGAAACCGTAATATTATTGCTGTGAATGAAATGGAAGGTAATCATGCCAAGCCAATTGTCATCCAGTCAATTCTGACTCATAGCAACTTGGGAGAGAGTAGAATTGTTTCCTTGGGTTTCCAATGTTGTAAATCCTTACAGGAGGAGGAATCCACATCCTTTTTCTGCAGAAACTTAAGATAATCACCATCAACTTGAGAGAAACGGACATGGACTTGGGAAAACAAAGTGCTGTCGAAGGTTTGAGAACTAGGTATTTAAAAGTACAGGTGTGTTCTTGGCACATGGAGCTGACTGCAACCAATAGAGAAGAAAGCTTGTAAGGATCTGAGAGCAATGGCTGCCAATGAAACCACCCAGCAATGGGGTGAGGATGAGGCTGAAATGACATTTGTGCACACAGCCTTATGTGAGCAAGGGGAGGCTGAGAATGCTGAGCCGGTCCTGAGGAGAATCCTTTGCAGATGCAGTCACAGAAGACAATGGCGAATGAAGAGCCTGTCAGAGGGTGAAGCGGGAAACCACCAACATGGTAGGGTACCTTAACCTTGCGCCCTGTCGATATCGGGACTTATAAGAGTTAAGTAAAAACATTACTGTTAGAGTTCCAGTTCATGCATACACCAGTTTACTCTGAAAAATGTATTTAAGCTTGTCTCTGTGATCAGTGGAGGGCTGCAGACATGTTCTCTCAAAGCTATATTTGTCTTATTATCCTTAGGATGCCTTCACAACATAGAGGTCCTGCCAGTCCAAACAGTGGCTTAAAGGGGGATCAGCTGGGCTGGTTTATTCAAGGTAAAAAGGTCAGGTCACAAAATGATGGTGAGTGTTTTAGGGACTCCAAAGGGTCATCTTTAGAGATTGTCGGAAGAGATGCAGGTTAATCATAAGCATTTATTATTAAAAAAGTTTTTTAAATTGAAAGCTGAATTGGTGAGAAAAATACCAGGAAACTACCAAGGGACCTTTTTTCATCATGACAGTTTGCTAGTTCATCTCCAAGGAGACATCATGGGAATTTCATTTGGAAAACTGATCCTAATCACCTCGTTATGTACCTTGACCCTTCAGACATCCGTTTGTTCCCCTCACTTGAAGAACATTCAGCAGGAAGATGACTGGCCCATCAAAGATGCAAAATCTGCTCTCTTGCTCTGATGTAAATTGTAGAGCCCGGGAATTCTTCACGGGAGCGTTAGAGAGATGTAAATATTACCTTAAGAAGTATGAGAGGGTACCCCCCTGTATTAGTCTAGGTACTTCAGAGAAACAAATCCACAGCAACTCATGTTCAAGAGAGTTTTATGTAAAGAAAGTGTGCATCACAAAAACATCCCAACCCAATGCTGCCCAAGCCCATGAGTCCAACATTAACCCATTAACCCAGCACCAGTTCACAAAGTCCTCCACCTCACAAAACAGAGGCAATGATGCCGACTGCAGGAGGAAAGCTGAGTCAGTGAACGAATAAGCATCTCAGCACTAGAAGGGGTCTCCACACAGCTGCTCCAGCACCCAGGGCTGCATCGGGATAGGTCCATGTGGCTTCTCCTTGGGGATGTCTTGTAGGAAGTCAATCTTGCAAGCTGAAGCAGGGAACTGCTAAGGCAGCTGCACCCTGGTGCGACTATCACAAAGCAAGAGACTGGAGAACTAGAAAGGCGAGGCTCACCACCCATTTATCCCTCCGCCTTTCAATTAGCCCCACATGTGATTATCGGCCAGGTTGGCACAATTAACTAACTCAATCCACCCTTTGCCAACCTGGCACCTGTATGCAATTCTTAGCTTCATAATTGCAATTAAGTAACACCTATACCTTAACCCTATAATCCTGTGAATTTTTTCCCCTACCTATGAAAATTTGTAAGCCAACCACTTCATGCCTTTAGCTCCCCCAATTTTGGGTATCCAATTTATATACTGCCCACTTACATCAACCCAGTTCTCAGAGAAGACAATCATATTTTTCAACACGAAGAGTCTTCATTCCAGTTGGAACCTTGTGAAGTCTGCATCCATAAGCAAAGTCAAATCCTGACAGGCCATCCATAAAGTCAGCAACAATATGCACCGGTTCACAGGCTCAAAAATCTCCAGCTGATCGGGTTCTGGTCAACTCAATGTGGGCTGCTTCACTCAGCCTCCACAGGGTGCCCATTGGTCGCCTTGCCTTAGACCATGGGCTCTCCAACTCAACAAGCCTAGCCCCCTCAGGCTAGGTCATGAAACTTAGACCAGTCAACCCGCTCTCTTCTTCTCCTTTTTCCCCTGTAAACCAAGTCCACAGGTGTCAGTGGCCAAACTCAACCTGTCTCTTTATTGCTGCATTTCTCCCACTTCCACTCAACAAGTAAATCCAGGTGGTCACCCACCAAGCATTTCAGCCTGCTCACAGGCTCCCTTTAACATTCAGTCCCAGAGAGGAATTTTCTTCATGGTTCCAGATTTTTCCCAGCTTCTGCCAAAGACTACTGGTTCTTTAGTATTCCAAAGCACTGGGTGGGACATATATTTTCAATGCTTTTTTACAGATATGGCCTAAACCCATTTAAAGATCAAATTTTAATGACTGAAGCAAGTGGACTTACAAACTTTCTATTTTCCTACTTCCCATATTTTCCCCAGAAAAGCAACCAAGTAAATAGTGTGGTTTTATCTGACCTTTGGCTAGACAAAGATGGAAAACTTCTAGGAGGGAGAGGTCAAACAAACATCTACTCTCTATCTTATGATTTGTTTCTCCAGTACCCCACTCCCAAGGTACCATAATGTCTGGGTACATTGGAGAAACAAATCCGCAGCAACTCACATGTAAGAGAGTTTTATGTAAAGAAAATATGCATCACAAAAACATCCCAACCCAATGCTGCCCAAGCCCACAAATCCAACATTAACCCATTAACCCAACACCAGTCCACAAAGTCCTCCACCTCACAAAACAGAGGCAATGATGCCGACTGCAGGAGGAAAGCTGAGTCAGTGAACGAATAAGCATCTCAGCACTAGCAGGGGTCTCCACATGGCTGCTCCAGCACCCAGGGCTGCATCGGGATAGATCCATGTGGCTTCTCCTTGGGGATGTCTTGCAGGAAGTCAATCTTGCAAGCTGAAGCAGGGAACTGCTAAGGCAACTGCACCCTGGTGCGACCATCACAAAACAAGAGACCGGAGAACTAGAAAGGCGAGGTTCACCACCCATTTATCCCTCCCCCTTTCAATTACCCCCACATGTATTTATTGGCCAGGTTGGCACAATTAACTAACTCACCCCACCCCCACACTGGACTAAAAAAAATTTTTTTGTAAATTTTTTTACAAAACAACCTTAACACCTTCAAAATACTCTCCATTACACTTAACACATTTGTCAAATCTGCAATTCCATTATTGGAAAGATTTTCAAACTCCTCTGTTTGGTGGCTGACACTATCTCCCTCATTTTTTCCTTCATCTCTTCACTGTCATCAAATTGCTGTCCTTTCACGTTCCTCTTCATTCATGCAAAGAAAAGGAAGTCACACGTGGGCTGAGATCAGGTGAGTAAGGTGCGTGGGGCAAGAGAGGCATGGTGTTTTTTGCCAAAACCTGGCACACTGAGATGGCTTTGTGAGCTGGTGCATCTTTTGTGTGTGTGTGTGTGTGTGGCAAATCCATTCCCCTGTCAGCTGGATAGATCACTGAAACAAGAATGTAAAAACTCGTCAGAATAAAATGGTTTAAGCTCAAGCAAGAGAATGGTTGAAAGCTTCTATTAAGCAAATTTTGATCTTCTATAACTCTATTTCATACCTCCAAAATATACTCCTAACTCATGAGAGGTAAATCATTCTATCCTAAGCACATTCCATTTTTAACACTTTAACCACAAAAAAAGACTAATTAACACCATATGTATATTTTTTTAGTATAATGTACTTTTTCCACTTATAACTATGGACAGATAGAAAGCTACAAAAAATCATAATTAGGTCAGTCTAAGTAAATTTATTTTTACCTTTGGACATCAGAATAACTTGTTAAATATTTTATAAGAACTGGAATGAATAACAGTTTTTACAATAGGAAAATAAGCATTCATTTGTTATTTGAACCTTGTAAAATAAGTGAACTTTAATACAAACTCTATGCAAGTTTGACATTTGGTGATTAGTTAAAAATTTCTCTCCAAACTATGATTACATTGGAATATTTATCTTAATACATAATTATTTGCTGGTGCTTTGGAGAAGAATGGCATTTTTAGATTTTAAACCTTACTCTGTTGCAGTTATCAATATACATATCAGAAAACAAGCACTTTTCTACATGTGGAAGTTCAGGGGCATGGCTTACTCTTGCATTCAGAAGGGTGGAGTTTTGTAGGAAATGGATAATTATCACTGATGGAGAATCAGCAGAAATGGAATCTCAAGTTTTACAGGAAGAAAGAAATTCAAATGGTAGAGATTAAATAAAGACTAACAATGCTGGTTTTTGTGTGTTTTTTTCCTGAAAGGATTCACACACATCCCCACATATTGTTTTGGCTTCTATAAATTATTATTTTAAATGGTGCTGCATCATACAATACAGAGATTTTTCGATCGTGTGGGGCTTTTCAAATGGTCACATTTGAAAAATAGAAATTTGGACGTGAAATTGCCTGAATTTTTGAAAACTCAAACTCTCCTAAGCCTTTTAGGTTAATTTTCTAATGTCGCCTAGTATTTTCTTGTTGAAACTCGGTTCTTTTCTCTGGAGTGCAGTCTACCTTTTATCTCTTTCCCGAGGAGATCCATGCCGTGCACTCAATGTGCTTAAATATAAAACAGGCTGAAATAAATAATCCACTCCAACATCCACTTGACATGAGCACTGCTTTTTATATCTTATAGGACAGGAAAGAAATCTGACTGTGCAGTCACTTCAGGACCATATGACACTGAGAGAAAATAAATAGCCCTCTAACCCCTAACTCTCAACTCCTCCTGAGCTAGAGTTCTCTAACCTTGGAAGGTCATAGTGAATCATGGAACAGTGAATTCATGGATACTACATTTACTATGGTAATACTTCATTTCTAGGAAGAGGGGGAAATAATGTTTATAACAATTTTACAGTAGGGTTCCCATCATTCATTTTTATGAGAGTTTGTTTTGCTGCATTGGAATCTGAATTTATATATATATTTTAGAAACCCTTGATAATAAGGATAATAGCAGCAAACTGAGACAATATTATTTTTATTCCTTACGCATGCTAATTACAAGCCATTCATATGTGTTTTCTAGTGAGAGAGAAGGAATCCTTCCTTCTCAAGGAGCCCAGTGCATTCTCTATGAAACGATGTTGCATTGAGGGTAACTGTATGTAGAGATGATTTAAATCAATTTCTCGACAACAGTAAAATTCAAGCTCTTTGGCTTAAATTTATCCAAACCCCTTATCATTGAAATCAAAAGCAAAATTATCGTGATCCCATTTCTGCCTTACATATCCAGCTGGACCAGAGGATATACACTGGCACAGATAGGAACTGGAAATGCAGGGAACCCAAGACAGATGAAACCCCCAGGACCAGTGGAGAGAGTGGCGATAATGGGAGGGTGGAGGGAAGGAGAGGGAGAAAGGGGGAACAGATGACAGGGTCTATATATGGCCTCCTCCCTGGGGGACGGACAGCAGAGAAGTGGGTGAGGGAGACGTCCGATGGGGTAAGATATGATAAAAGAATAATAATTTATAAATTATCAAGGGTTCAGGGGGAGGGGAGAGCGGGAAGGGAGGGGGAAAAATGAGCTGATACCAAGGGCTCAAGTGGAAAGCAGGTGTTGTGAGAATGATGAAGTCAACATCTGTACTAATGTGCTGGACACAAATGACGTATGTGTGGATTGTGAAGAGTTGTAGGAGCCCCTAATAAAATGATTATTAAAAAAAAGAATAGGGGACAATATTTAATTTTTAAAATCCCCTGAACATTCAAATGAAAACAAGTGGCAAAGAAGACAAGGGAGCCCACTAGAAGAGCACTGCTGGAGACGAGCACAGACAATTTTAAGACAAAGCAATCAGATGGCCGAAGTACAAATTAGATATTTCTGTATTAGATTTTCTGACACCCATTTATGCTGCTTGCTGGAGCATCTTTTTGAGGATAATTCCTCTGCATCTTTGCTCTTTGCTTGTTAAGTGAGGGCATCTCTAAATTTTTAAATGATTAAGATAGTTTGATGGACATTTTATCGTTGCTCAAAACCCAAAGAGCCCCCATCCATGCAGTAATCTGGACATTGAAAACAGGAATACAAATTAAAGCCTCTCTCGGGACCAAACTTTTTCACTCAGCTAACACAAACAGTTCTGACAAGTTGATTTATTTATTTCAAAACAAACAAGAACATCAATGCCAATTGTGCTTTGGAATATAAACACTATTTGGAATCATGAATAGAACAATGATTTGACTTGTTAATCAAATCATTTGAGAGACTCAGAATATGCCATGTGCATCAACAGGACATTTTACTATATACGTAAATGATTAATGGCAAAATTTAGTTAAAAGACGTCTTTATGTGTCAAAAGTCCACTTGGGTAACTTGACACCAGTGCATGGTGTTCTTCCTGTGCTTTGGCAAAGGAGCCATGGTGACACAGTGTTTACTCACTGGGTTGCTAAGGACAAGTCAGCAGTTCAAAGCTCCTACATGGGAGAAAGACCAGGCTTTCTACTCCCACAAAGAGTTACAGTGTCAGAAACCCACAGGGGCAGCTCTAACCTGTCTTGTAGGGTCCCTATGAATTGGCACTGACTCTATGGCAGTGATTTTGGTAATGATATCTTTTAATTACCCATGTTGTTGAACAGTGTTTTTTTTAAGCATATTGCTTTAGAGAGAGCCTTTAGAATTCTGGTAAAAATAATTAAAGAATCAGCATATAGACAATAGGAAGAACATTAGAGATTTTTCAGTTACTTAAGGAAGATTTATATTACCAGATGTTACTGATGGATGACATTTGGAATATGAAATTTAGTGGGTTTTCACTTGTGACAAGGATATTAGTGGAGAGAGTGGAAAAAACTTGCACTGATTGCTTATTATGAACCAAACACCTGGTTAAAGTAAGCCCGTGCTCTGATCAGGGAATTGGTTCAACTTTCCTGTTTCTGATAAGGAAATTGAGGCTTAGAAGGTGGGGGAGAATCAGGGAACCTATCACAACGATCTTCATATAACCCCCTTCCTGGGAGATGGACAACCGAAAAGTGGGTGAAGGGAGACATCAGACAGTGTAAGACATGAAATAATAATAATAATTTATAAATTATCAAGGGTTCGTGAGGGAGGAAGGGCGGGCAGGGAGGAGAAAAAAGGAGGAGCTGATATCAAGGGCTCAAGTAGAAAGCAAATGCTTTGAGAATGATGATAGCAACAAATGTACAAATGTGCTTGACACAATGGATGGATGTATGGATTGTGTTGTACGAACTCCCAATAACATGATTTTAAAAAGAAAAGTTTGCTGGTCCAAGGTCACAAAGCTGGAAGATGATGGAACTGAGATTGAAACGTTACTTGAATTCTCTGTTGTAGAGTTTATCCAATGCAGAATTCAGCTAGTAAGTCTCATTTTTAAAGATGTTTAGTAGTAAATAAATAAAGTGAAAACCCAAATATGTTTAGAGGGGGGTTGATAGGGAGAGAAAGGGGATTTGGGGAGTAAAAAATGAAGATGGGAGTGGGGGAGGGAGCAATATAATGGATTGTGATTGCATAACTCATATAAAAGGTGAATTACTCATGGCGGAGGGGAGGAGAATGTTCTAAAATTGATGTAGTAAGAGTAATGCTTGTGCAATTCTCCTTGATACAATTGAGCAATTGAACTATTGAATTGTATGATATGTAAACTAAATGCCAATAAAACTGTTGGGGAAAAATTATTTACCCTCAGTCTTCAACTCTGCGCATATGGTTAATGCTGCCAAATTGATTGTGATTCACCTTGACTCTAGGACAAAATAGATCTTTTCCATGGGGGTTCCAAGCCTATAGATCTCTTATTAAAAATCATTTTACTGGGAGCTCTTCCGGATATCATAACATTCTACAGTTCCATCCCAGCAATTCGAAAGCAGTTGGGCAACAGAGTTCAAGTTTAAAATGTACTTCCTCTATGATTCTGTAGTTTTACTTTTAAAACTGCATGCTAAAGAAATAATACTGCATGTGCACCAATGCATTTTTAAAACGTTAGTCATTGTACCATTGCCCTCAGTCAGAACAAACTGGGAATATATAATTGGTCTGTAGGACCAGTGAATGATTTAATGTAGCTTTTTTTTTAGCCAAAGCTCTAACACCCACCAAATGATCTTTCCCTGTGTAGGTCTTGTGATGGCTTGGGATTATGTCAATTGGACACTGCAGGGTAGAGGTGGGGCCTAACCTAGCAATTGGGTCACAGTGATGACACTTCCTTGGTGTTTACAAACCTTTTTGTGTAAGTGTGAAACTCTATCTCTCTACCCCTTTGCTTTCCT
Source organism: Echinops telfairi (assembly GCF_000313985.2). Classification (NCBI taxonomy): domain Eukaryota; kingdom Metazoa; phylum Chordata; class Mammalia; order Afrosoricida; family Tenrecidae; genus Echinops; species Echinops telfairi. The sequence goes on from NW_022111372.1 coordinate 2,884,524, forward strand.
GCTTGTTGGGATTCTGATGGCCTCCGTGGTGGCTCTAATGGGCTGTCTGATCCTGAGAGCAGTTGATGCCTTCCCATGTTCCCCCCAACTTTGGATCTATGGGACCCTGCACCCACCGGGCTGTGGTTGTCTGTCGCATCATGCTTCAACTTTCTGTGTCACCTGCCTACAGCTACATGAACTTATGGACTTGAATTGGACTGGGCTGGGCTACCTTCTTGATATAAAATTATCTCTTGATATAAAACTCTTTCTTGTACATATAGGAATGTCTCTGATTTTGTTTCTCTAGACAACATGGCTGAACACAGGTTTGCAAAGATAGTGGGGGAAGATGCTGACAGGATTCACAAGTGAGTAATTGCCAACGGGATTCCCTGTAGTGCCATCCTGCTGAGAAGCAGGAGGAGGGATCTCATTTCCAGCAAGAACTGGGATTGAGGCATGTCATCTGGACCTAAGAGGCCTGCACCATAAACCTCCTAGATCCAGATGACAGCTATACCATCAGGGAAGTAGCAGCAGAACCAGGGAGCATAGCATAATACATAATGTTGGACTTCCCAACCCACAGAGCTGGCCTGTGGAGTGGGGTGCCTCTGTGCACTTAATTGGGGAAGTTGGACTTGCTGGCTCATGGAAGCAGAGCTCTGTTTCATTGGACTGAGACTAACTAGAATGGGATACCGCTGGGCACTTAATTCAGGGAGCTGGGTTTACTGACTCACTAAACTTGAGCTGAATGTGTTTAGATGAAGATTAATAGCAGAGTGGTATGCCCCTGTGGGTATTTATTAGTAGACCTAAAACTTTGTAACTTGTCCTGGTAAACAACTACCTTGAGCATTACAATTTGTTAACTTCCTTAATAAACCCTTCAGTCATGAATTTTGTCTGTGAGTTTCTGTGTAGCCAATTGCAATGGATATTAGAAGCTAGAGAGATACATTAGAGAACATCAATATATTAAATTGTCCCATTTTTTCTTTCATTTTATTGGGAGCTCTTACAGATATAACATACCACATTTCAATCACATCAAGTGGTATTACACAATTCCTACCACAATCAATTTCAAAACATTTTTTCCTCTTGAACTCCTTGATATTGGCTCCCCTTAATTCCCTTTCTCCCCCACCATACCCCTAAGGAAACTTTACTCTGATTTTTTCTATAATAGCTTTTATTTTTGCCATATCTTGCACAATCCAATATGTCCATTCACATATATTTTTGTTGGAGCCCATTGAGTAGGGTTATACAGTCATCAATGCTATCTGCTCCCCACTCCTTCATTACCCTGCCTCTCTTCCCATACCCTCAGGGAAACACTACTCCTATTACTATATCTGAAGGGTTATCTATCTTGACTTTCATGTACCAAGCTGTCTTAAATATACAAATGAACATATGCAAATCTAGCATGATTAGTGAGGTAAAACAAAAACCTTAATAGTAAGGGGAGGGCATATTAAAGAACTAGAGGGTAGTTACGTGGTTTACCACCCCCTGACTTGATCACCCTTTTAGTGTGAGGGACTGGGCCTTCACTACATCCATGCCCCTTCACATCGATTTGGTTTCTTGTTTTTGAACTTTTGATACCTCTTCCCTTTGATACCTCATGATCATATAGGCTGGTGCGCTTCTTCCATGTGGAGTTTGTTACTTCTCTGCTAGATGGCCACTTGTTTAACTACAAGCCTTTAAGACCCCTGATGCTGTATCCTTTAATAGCTGGGCACCATCACCCTTCTTTACCACATTTGCCTTTGCACCCATTTTGTATTCAGTGATTGTTTTCAGGGAGGAGAGTATCACACAAGGCCACATTATTAGAACAAATGGCTCTTACACAGAGGTAAAATTAAGTAAAGGTCCAAAGTCCATCGGCTTCCTTGTTGCATTTGCATACATATATATAAACAATTTTTTAAAAGCAGTTTTAGCCTTGAAATCTCTGTAGTTCTGCTTTATCCCACAGCGTCATTGACGTGAAGGCAATGGTTTTGGGTTTGGGTTTATTATAACAAATGTATTAGTTGAAATTTTATTTTAAGGAATCTATGTAGAATGAATCCTATTTATCATAGCTTTATATCTTCAATTAAATGTGGATCAAATAAACACACACACACAAGACATTAAATTATCCATTATAAACAATGGAACATACCTACAGTGGAATAGTAAAAAGTCATTAAGATGCTGTATAAATGTACTTATCAGTGGTGAAAGTCTCATGATAGTTTTATATTTTTTATTGTTAAGTGAAAGAAAGTTGCTGACACAAATATATGATCACCTTTCTGATACACATATACATACATAGACACGTTTTAAATAATCTAAAATTAGCTATAGTTCTGTTTAGATTAAGGATCACACACTTTTATTTCTCTGAATTATTTTTAAAGCATAGTTTTTTAATATTTGAAGAAAACATATATTATTCGTTTTTAAATCACCATTATTATAAACTAGGATTTTTACATGGAGTCTCAATAACAGACAATATTTGAGGTTTCTATATTTTTGAGCTAATCATAGTCTAAAAGAGTGTTTTTCCAATATGGCATTATTTTAAACAATGCCTTTTAGGATGGTGCCATATTTCTCCTCTTCTTTTATTTTAAGTAAGTAAATCCAGGAATCTTTAAGAGGTTTTTCAATTAGCTTCCTCAAAGATTTATAGCCTTGGGAATTCTAAGGAGCAGTTCCATTCTACCCTTTGTGGTTGCTGTGTGCCAGAATGGACTCAGCTGGCAGAGAATAAATAGTTTCCAAGTTCGTTTGTTTTCCATGTTTTGTACTTACATGAAAACTTGATGTGTTTGCCAGATGAAGACTGTCTCAGTTGGCATTGTTAGTGGGAGGGTACATTTTGGCCTTTCTTCTAAGTACCTCTGTGTAGATTCAAACTTCCAACCTTTCTGTTAACAACTGAGCACATTAACCCTTTTTTGAATGTAGGGACTCCACGTGAGTTAGAAGAAAGCTTGGAAGCAACTAGCATGTTGTTGTTGTTTTAAGGGGAGGGGAGACTGTGAAGATTAGACATTCAGAATTATGATCTGGTATAATAGATGATTTGCTTATATAGTTTGATAATGATATATCTCAAACCATGATATATTTGTAAACACCTTTATGATTTTTTTATTAAAGATATGAGTGTTCCTTAAATTTGTCAGTTATATTTCTGGATATTTCAGAGAAATGTTAACGAGAACTCTTGGTTCTACAAGCAGGTTGGCTCTAAATCCATGATAGGAAGTTGTTTTCATAAGAACTTAGAAAACGTCCCCATTCTATCTGTGGAGCAAGTAGAACCCTGATAACTGTCGTTAGTCGTCGTGGATAAAATGAGGTCTGAAAGGGAAGTCACAGGAAGAGGGCCAGAAATATGAAAAAAAATATGTATGTGATATATGAGTATGAGAGTAAATGTGATTTCAGAGATCAAAAATGAGATCAGGAAATGGGGTTTCAGGAAAAAAAATATTCTCTTGGGAGTAGCTGTAGAATATTTTAAAGATTTTCATGTTCAATTTGTGGAGGTTTAAGCAATCGCAAATGTGCCTGTAGTGTAGCAAAATCTCAAGTAAAATTGAGCATGATTGCTCGGTCCCTTGTTTTTAAGAGCATATCTTCCATGGCTTCTTATTGCCCTATTAGTATCTATGTGTTGAGCCTTTTCAAAGTGGAGCAACTAGAACACAGTGTAATTGTGCATATGGCTTTGAAGAATTTTAAAATAACGATGACTATTTTCTGCATAATTTTAATTCTCTCTTGTCAGTGAGTTACTGCAGTTTTTATAAAACTCACACTTTTTTGTAGAAAAACTCTAAGTATGAAGAAAATAAACCTTACTGTAGGGATTCCATAGTAATGTGGGATTGATACCTACAGGATTCAATTATGGAAGCCACCAGGATTCTTTCATTGTGTGAAATCAATGGGCTTTAACCTGCAGTTGGTCTGTAATTACTCAGATCCAGTAAAAGTAGCTCCAGACTTTGATTTTGCAGAGCACATTAATATTAATTTTGTTACTTGAACATTTTCTTTTCTTATAACAGAATCCATATGCTTGGTTAAGGCCAACATATGCTGTTTATTATGCAGGTTTATCTGTTCCCGATGATACAGCACATAAATCAAGTCTAAATTAAACCAACACCACTTCTACCTTATGCCGTTTTGGGGATGACGTTACCGGTTTAAAAATCATGAGGAAGAAGAAAATACTTTGGATTACTGAATGTGGCAGACAATATATTTGGAATCCTTTGTGAAATGTTCTTTTATTTTTTTAGTCATTTTATTAGGGACTCGTAAAACTCTTATTACAATCCATACATACATCATTTGTGTAAAGCACATTTGTACATTCATTGCCCTCATCATTCTCAAAACATTTCCTCTCCACTTAAGCCCCTGGCATTAGGTCCTCATTTTCCCCCTCCCTCCCCGCTTACCCCTCCCTCACGAGCCCTTGAAAATTTATAAATTATTATTTTGTCACATCTTGCCCTGTCCGACGTCTCCCTTCACCCACTTTTCTGTTGTCCATGCCCCAGGGAGGAGGTCACATATAGTTCCTTGTAATCGGTTGTCTCTTTCCTACCCACTCTCCCTCTACCCTCCCAGTATCGCCACTCACACCACTGGTCCTGTAGGGATCATCCACCCTGGATTCCCTGTGTTTCAGGTTCCTATCTGTACCAGCGTACATCCACTGGTCTAGCCAGACTTGCAAGGTAGAATTCGGATCATGATAGTGGGGGCAGGGAGGAAGCATTTAGGAACCAGAGGAAAGTTGTATTTTTCATCGTTGCTACCTTGCACCCTGACTGGCTCCTCTCCTCCCCGAGACCCTTCTGCAAGGGGATCTCCAGTGGCCTACTAATGGGCTTTGGGTCTCCACTCCGCACTCCCCCCATCGTTAACTATGGTAATATTTTTTGTTCTGATGATGCCTTATACCTGATCCCTTCCACACCTCGTGATCGCACAGGCTGGTGTGCTTCTCTTCTTTTTGTCCTCAATAGTAAAACCATTACAGACCAGGAACTTTGAGAATTTTCATTGTAAGTGTTTCTGTTTATGGAGTTAATTTGCTTAGCTTTAGGAATGAGGTTGCAGATGAGCCTTCCAAGCGACATGGAATTGTTTTGTTTTGTTTCGTTTCATTTTTGTAACTGGCATAGTGAGAAAGGCTTTTTGATTGGCTGGTTGGCTTCAAAATCTGAGATAGAACACATTAAAGTAATGAAAGCCTGGCTTAAAATTATTTATTCTTTTTGTCTTAAATAAACAAAATGACAATTTCAACATTCTGATGGATGTTAGAGCATTTCTGATGTGAAAGTGGTTTATTAGGTGCAGGACTGAGGGAACACGGACTGCTATCTCAGTGCCTTCTTCACTTTCTTCAGAACCAAAACAACTTATTTTTCACTTGAGCTCCAACTATTGAACTTTTAGTGATAATTTCCCATGCTTTCATATTCTTTACTTAATGCTTTATTTATTAAACTGATAAATACAGCATTTTCTGTGAAGTGGAGAATCTAGTTTTGATCTCAAGGCTTTTAACCTCTCATCTAAAAAATATGTAGAGATGTAGTCAATTAATATGTTCCTTCTAGCCATAATCCCATGTGTGATGTACTATAAATTCTACTCTCTATGTATGTTGTTATAACCTCATTTTGTAGGGAGTCCACTGATATGCTAATGGAAAGGATTAAGGTGGATATAGTCTGAGTCTCCTACCTTACTAAAAAGCAAAACCCAAACTCGCTGCCATAAAGTCAGCCCTGTCTCATAGCGACCTCCCATGGGTTTCCAAGACTGTTTATGGGAGTAGAAAGTTATGTCTTTCCCATGATTAGTTGCTGGTGGTTTCAAACTGCTGACCCTATGGATCACAGCCCAATGCACAATCACTACATCACCAGGGCTCCTTCCCACCCACCTTACTAGAGGGTGTTAAAAAAAAGTCCCACCTTTGTTTCCTTGGGGAGATAGTCTGCTGACAAAGAAAACCACACATCCATCTAATCCACTTCTTTGTGTATTAGGGGCATCTCTGAAACAGAACAAGAATTCCCAAGCACATTAAGGAAGAAGAGCCACCAGTGGAGCATGTTCAGGATCTCTGATGTAGTGGAGACTGAGACCCCAGGCATCAGAGGTGGCTTCACAGAGAGAGTGGGCCAGGCACAAGAGTCAGGCCAAGGCTGGAGACCGAGACAAGGAGACCACGATACAGAATAGAGTAGCAGCACCAAGACTGTGAGTCCAAGGCAGAGCAGCAAGTCAGCTTCCTGGGCCACAGAGGTTCAGAGGCCAAGGGCCCACATAGCTTAGAGGCAGGGCTAAACACAGCCTTGGGTGCTGCCTGAGGAAAGTTATTGTTGTGGACCAATGGCTCTATTTTTACTCGTCACTGATCCAGACTTCTGGTAACCTGTTAATTTTCCCTAAACTGTGGTTGGTAGTATCATCTAGTCAGTCTGACCCACAGTCACCTGATGCACAACAGAACAAAAGGCCACTCAGTCCTGCAGCACTCTCAAAATTGTTACTATGCTTGAGCTTATTGTTGCAAACGTTCTGTCAATCCGTCCCCTTGTGGGCCTTCCTTTTTTCACTGCCTATACACTTTCCCAAATATAATGCCCTTCTTGAGGCACTGGTCTCCCCTGAAGCATGTAAGACAAAGTCTTGCCATCCTTGCCTCTAAGCAGCACTCTGGCCATAATTTTTCTAATAGAGATCAGCTTGTCCTTTGAGCAGCCCATGGTACTTTCAATATTCTTCTCCAGTGCCACAATTCAAATGCATCAATTTTTATTGAGCCTTCCTGGCACCATGTCCAACTTTTACATACATATCAAGCAATGGAAAATGACAGGGCTTGGGTCAGATGCATCTTAGTCCTCAGAGTATCACCCTTGTTTTTCAATACTCTAAAGAGACCTTGTATAGATTTACTTAATGCAACCCGCCTTTTGATCTTTAAAAAAAATTAATTAATTTTTAAAGATCATGCTATTGGGGTCTCTTACAGTTCTTACAACAATCCATACATGAATCATATCAAGCATATTTTTACATATGCTGCCATCATCATTTTCTACATGTTTACTTTCTATTTGAGCCCTTGGTATTAGCTCCTCTTTTTTCCCCTCCCTCCCCCTTCTCCCAAGCTCATGACCCCTTTGTCTCCCTTCAGCCACATTTCTGTGGTTTGTCCCCCTGGGGGGGGGTTATGCGTCCATCATTGTGATCAGTTCCCCCTTCCTCCTTTTGATCTCATGACTGCTACTTCCATGAACGCAGGTTGTGGTTACAAATAAGACAAACTACTTGACAGCGTAGCCTTTTCTCCATGTATCATGATGTTCCTTCTTGGTTGAGTTGTGATGATTTTGGTCTTCTTTACATTGAGTTGTAATCAATACTGAAGGCTGCCATCCTTCACCTTCATCTACGAGCCCTTCTCACTCACTTCCAGCAAGCAAGGCTGTATCATCTGAATTTCTTAGGTTGCTCATAAGCCTTCTTTAAATTCTGGTGCCACTTTCTTCACATAGTGCAGATTCTCAGATTGTTTGCTACATACAGATTGAATAAATGTGATCAGATTATACAACTCTATCTCACACTTTTCCAAGTTTTGAACCCTAAAGTATTCCCTTGCTCTTCTTGCACAACTGCCTCTTGATCCATGAACAAGTTCCTCATGAGCACAAGAAAATGTTCTGGGATTCCCATTCTTCTCAAGGTTATCCATAGTTTGTTATGATCCACACAGTCAACTGTATTGCCATACTCAATAAAACACATGTAAACATCTCCCTAGTATTCTCTACTTTCACCCATGATCCATCTAACATTAGCATCGATATCCCATATTCCATGTCCTTTGTTCCATGTACTTTACTGAATCTGGTGTGAACCTCTGGCAGCTTCCCATCAATGTACCTTTGTTGGATGATTTTTATCAAAAATTTACTTGCATGTGATATTAAAGCTATTGTTCTATAATTGGAGCATTTTTCTTTCTTTCTTTTGGCAAAGTAGCTGTCTTTCAAATTCCTGGCACAGACAAGTAAGTAAAATGCTTCCAGTGCTCTATCAGCTTTTTGAGACATTTTATTGGTATTCCATGAAGTTTTGGAGCCTTGTTTTCACTAGTGCTTTCAATGCAGTTGAACATCTTCTTTCAGCACCATTGGTTTTTGTTCATATGCTGCCTCCTGAAATGGTGGGATGCCAACTAGTTCTTTTTGGTACTGTGACTTTGTGTATTCATTCCAGCTTCTTTTGATTCTTCCTGCATTATTAAATATTTTGCCGATAGAATCTTTCACTATTGTAACTTGAGGCATGATTTTTTTTCTTCATTTCTTTCAGTTTACTAAATGCTGAGCATCTTCTTCCGTATTGCCTTTCTAGTTCTGGGTCTTTGCACAGTTCCTTATCTTTGGCTTTGGCTTCTTCAAGCTGACATTTCATATTTTCTATTTAGCTATTTGACTTCATCATTTCTCCCATTTGCTTTGGCTACTTTACAACTACGAACAAGTTTCTCTTCTGACATTCACCTTGATCGTTTGTTTTTCCTCATGTTTTTTCTTTTTCTTTCTACATGAATGGTGTTCTTGATCTCTTCCCACAACTGCTCAGGTCTACTGTCAGTCGTGTTTAATGTATCAGACCTGTTCTTGAGATGTTCTCACCTTCAGGTGGGATCGACTCATTTCCACTCTCGTGGACTTGTTTCATTTTTCTTCAGGCTGTCAATTGCTAATATATAAGTTCAGGTTAAAACTGATGAAACCTCCCTAGTAAACCTCCAAAATTTTGAGTTTTGCCTGAGTTCTCTGTGGTCATTGCAACAGATTATCAATTTCAGCAGAAAAGTAGAGTGCCATGGGAGGAATGGTTGGTATCAGAATAGGATAAAGAAAGATTCATTAGGGAACCATGCCAGGTGTCTGATTTGTGACAGTCAGCCTTGGGCTAGTGGGGAGTTGGATTCTCCTTCTCCCATGTGAAGTTGGAGGAGATCAGATATGACCTTCATATCATTTAATCACAGCCATATGGGCAAAACCAACTTGTTGGACTGATTTTTATTTAAAGCCTAGCTGAAATGCTACCTTTATTCTGTAGCTTTCCTCTATCATTCTTGCAATGCTGTTCATTTGTTCACATTCTCTTTCCTGAGCTGGGATTTACCTCCCTTGCCTTTCACCTTTCATGTGGCTTTTATGTTTAAGTCATTATTAAAAGGGATATATTAATGCAAGCCAATCCAAAGGAACAAGTTGGTCTTGCTCAGAATTCCCATGGCCTGTAAAGTAACAGTGCAGGCACGTCAGCACCTTCCCTGCATCGCTCAGGGCTGTGTGCATTCTCTCACTAGTATTTGTCTCCTTATTCTTGCATGACTCACAATGGTCCTGTAATTTTTTTTAAAAATGATTTTTTCCTGCTCTTATGGCTGAACGTTTTTAATTCCAACTTTCAATAAAATCTGATCATTTTCTTTTCCAGGGCAACTTCGCGTTGGAATACTACCATGAAATGTGTCATCACATTTATTCTATTGCTTTCTATCATCTTTGACACACAGTTAATCATCTCTAACTAAAGAAGTAAAGTCATAAAGCATATTACACATTTGTTTTTCAATGAATCTCTAATAAAAGGATGGTGAGTATTTTATTTATAAAATGTGAAAATTAAGTATCTAGCATTTATGGTGCTGCTAAGGATTATGAAAGAGCTGGAAAGAGTACAATCATTATTAAACATGGATGTGTTCAAATGAGTTTTACTGACATATAATCCATGTATCATATAATTCCATCTCTCTCTCATCGCCATTGAGTTGATGACAATGCAGAGTGATGCCCTAGAGCAGGCTAAAGCTGCCCCTGTGAGTTTTTGAGACTGTAACTCTTCAGAGCAGAAGAAAGCTTCATTTTTCTCCCACAAACAGTTCAATAGTAAGTCAAAATGTACTTAATAATGGGCCAAAGTTTTATTTATGATATTTGAAAACAGATATAAAAGTGTTATATCTGCCAACAATTGTCACATTATTTAATAAGAAGAACATTCAATAAGTTTAAGAAAAAGCTGAATTATCTTCTAATTTCATTTTCCACTAACTTTTTGAAACACCTTGGTGTACGTTCTGTTGTTCAGTGGAGCTAATTGTGGCTCATAGTGACCCTGTATACAACAGACAAAGCACTGCTTCGTTCTGTGCCGTTCTCTCAATCGCGGCTGTGCGTGAGTTCATTGAGGTCGCACGGCCACAGTCCATTTGCTTGAGGGTATTCCTCTTCTTAACCAAATATGATGTTCTCCTCCAGGGACTGTCTAGTCCTTCTTGAAAACATGTTCAAAATATGAGATGTCGATGTTCTATTCTTGCTTCTCAGAAACATTCTGGCTGTATTTTATTCCAAGACAAATCTGTTCATTCTTCTGGTAGTACCTTGCATCTTCAATATTCTTCACCTACACCATAATTCAAAGGCATCATTTCTTATTAATTGTCCAGTTTTTGCATGCCTATGAAAATACTGGCTCACCCAGTGATATAGTTTATTATGCCAGCCTGGCCGATAAATACAAGTAGGATTAACTGAAGGGCGGAGAGATAATGGCTCTGTGAGCCTCGCCTTTCTTGTCTCTTGCTCTTTGATCATCAGACCAGTGTGCGGCTGCCTTGCTTGTTCTTTGCCTCAATTTATAGGCTACACTACCTGTGGGATGCCTAGCCTGTGGACTGTGTCTCTGTAAGTTGAGGCCCCTTTAAGGCATCTCTGGAGCTGGGGACTGGCAGTTGGGACTGGTGGTTAGTTGACAGTTGGTGATCTGCCTTGTGATTGGCTGCTGTGCTGAGATAGCCT
>NW_022111372.1:2895652-2897038 GCF_000313985.2 Echinops telfairi
TTATAAATAAATATATTAAATTATCAGCAATTTGGTTTTATCTCTCTAGAGAACCCTGTCTAACACATTTTGGTACCAGGAGTGCTTCTAGAGAAATAAAATCATAAATATGGGCTTCTTAAATTGGCTCTCCAGCCTAATTAGTCTTAACACTAGTGATGCTACTTCAACACCCCAAAGCATGGATGAGTCTGCTACTCCTACTAATCCATGGTGTGAAGTAGAAAAGATAATACGTAAAGTGGCACCACCGATAGATGAAGTGCTGGTTACAGGAGAGGCTCTGAATGATCATATGTTTGATATTTTCCAGGAGTTTTGAAAGGATGACAACAAGTATAGGGAAGCTGGTTGGCTGGTCCTTCTTACAATGGAGAGTGTGATTGAGGAGAGGGATAGTCTCAGAGCCTCAGAAGCGCACCTGAGGTGCAGACTAACGGATTTGAAAACTTCCACCTGTGCTACAAAGGAGAGGCTTCTCTCCTCTAGCAAAAGAGCTGACATTGCTGAGAACCAGGTCCAGAGTCTCATTATGCAAGTGGCTGAATTACAATGGCAGCTGAATTGCAGATCTAGAGCAGTGTCTGAAGCCAAAGTGAGAGCATTGATCGGGAAAAGTTGGGACCCTGAAACATGAGATGAGAACATATGGGCTGATGATCCAGAAGAGCCCTTAGAAACAATTGACCCACCCCAGTCAATAGATCCACCCCTCTCAGCTGAAAGTATTAATTCACAGTCCACACCTGAGCAGATTAGCCAAACTATGCAAGTTAATAAGCCAGGTGGGGCTGCATCAGTAGCACTGCCTGAAAGAGGTGCCTTACATGATTTTGCTAAGGGCACCCAGGAAACACCCTCACCACCTATTATTTCTGCTACACCTGTCACTAAAATTAAGTCTCAGAAAGCTCCTAAAGGTGAGGTTGAAATGATTACACAAGAAGAAGCGTGCTATAGTCATAAAGATCTGCTCGAGTTTTCAAATACATACAAGCAGAAGGCTGGGGAATATCCCTGGGAATGGTTACTAAGGGTGTGGGATGCTGGTGCATGAAATATAATATTAGACCGGTCTGAGTTTCTGGATATCGGGCCCCGAAGCACAGACTCTTCTTTCAATGTCTCTGCGAGAGAGGTTAGTTTAATTTAATTTGGTTGGTTTAATGAAGCATGGACTGCCAGATGGCCTAGATTGGACCAACTTGAAGTACCTGACCTACCTTGGTACACTGTAGAGGAAGGCATCCAAAAGCTTAGAGAAATTGGTATGTTAGAATGGATCTATCAGGATATTCCCATAGACCCAAAAAGGGGGTGTCCTGAGGACATACCCTTTACCACAACCATAAGGAACAAGTTTGTGAAGTGGGCCCCAGCATCTCT
>NW_022111372.1:2899895-2927240 GCF_000313985.2 Echinops telfairi
CCATTTGCCAGCAGCAGAAACCAACATTAAGTCCAAGATATGGGACCATTCCTCGGGGAGATCAACCAGCAACTTGGTGGCGGTTGATTACAGAGGACCACTTCCATCATGGGAGAGGACAGCGTTTTATTCTTACTGGAATAGACACCTACTCTGGACATGGTTTTGCCTTCCCTGCATGCGATGCTTCTACCAAAACTACTGTTCGTGGACAGTAGTTACAAAATGCCTCATCCACCGGCATGACATCCCACAAAGCATTGCTTCAGATCAAGGAACTCACTTCACAGCAAATGCAGTGCGGCAATGGGCCCATTCCCATGGAATCCACTGGTCGTATCATGTTCCTCATCATCCTGAAGCTGCTGGCTTGATAGAACGATGTAATGGGCTCCTAAAGACACAATTACGGCACCAACTAGGTGGCAACAACTTGCGGGGCTGGGGCAATGTTCTCCAGGAAGCTGTATATGCTCTAAAGCAGCGGCCAATATATGGTGCTGTGTCTCCAATAGCCAGAATTCATGGGTCCAGGAATCAAGGGGTGGAAGCTGCAGTGGCACCACTCACTATTACTCCTAGTGATCCACTTGCAGCATTTTTGCTTCCTGTCCCAGCAACCCTGTGTTCCTCAGGCCTGGAGGTCCCAGTCCCGAAGGAAGGAACTCTCCCGGAAACAGCACAGATTCTACTGAACTGGCAGCTGAGAATGCCCCCGGCCACTTTGGGCTTCTTATGCCTTTGGATCAACAGGTCAGGAAGGGTGTCACTGTACTAAGTGGTGTGATTGATCCTGATTACCAAGGAGAAATTGGACTGGTGTTACATAATGGAGGTAAAGAAGAATATGTCTGGAATCCAGGAGATCCTACAGGCAGACTCTTTGTGCTACCATGACCTGTGATTAAAGTAATTGGTAAATTACAGCAACCCAATCCTGACAGGACTTATAATGATCCAGACCCCTCAGGGATGAAGATTTGGGTCACCCCACCTGGTAAAAAACCACAGCCATCTGAGGTGCTTGCTGAGGGCAAAGGTAATACAGACTGGGTAGTAGTAGAAGGTAGTTCTACCTATCAATTATGACCACGTGATCAATTGCAAAAGTGAGGTTTGTAATTGTCAATGTATTTTCTTTTTATGTGTTTATTGCATATCTTTCCTTCATTCAGGTATGATATATCAGATATAATTGGACTGTGCTTTCATTTATATGTATGATAGATGATTGATGATAAGTATATATGGCTAAAGAATTGTGTACAGGTGCCAGGTTGGCAAGGGGTGGATTGATATAGTTTATTATGCCAGCCTGTCCGATAAATACAAGTAGGATTAACTGAAGGGCGGAGAGATAATGGCTCTGTGAGCCTCGTCTTTCTTGTCTCTTGCTCTTTGATCATCGGACCAGTGTGTGGCTGCCTTGCTTGTTCTTTGCCTCAATTTATAGGCTACACTACCTGTGGGATGCCTAGCCTGTGGACTGTGTCTCTGTAAGTTGAGGTCCCTTTAAGGCATCTCTGGAGCTGGGGACTGGCAGTTGGGACTGGTGGTTAGTTGACAGTTGGTGATCTGCCTTGTGATTGGCTGCTGTGCTGAGATAGCCTCCCTCTCTCTATAAATAGAGGGAGATCTGGCAGCAGAGAGATGAGAAGGACTGCTAGTCTCTCACAACTCAGCCATTTGTAGTGCTTATAATTTAACTGTACAATTCTTGTATATTTATCTGTATATGATTTAACAGTTCATTTCTTGTTATATATCTAATTATCTTTATAAATAAATATATTAAATTATCAGCAATTTGGTTTTATCTCTCTAGAGAACCTTGTCTAACACACCCAGGGCCCCAGGGGTCGACCTGCTATCCACCTGCAGTAAGTTAGGTCACCTGAAACATTGGGAGCTCTCCTCACCAATGGCTGCCACCCCAACCACTGCAGCAGCCAAGTCCCCCATGCCTGCTTGACCCAGTGTTGACCACTCCCCCACCTGTGCTGTGCAGCACTACCCTGGCCTCTCCTGTGCTCACACAACACCCCCACCCATGGCTCTGGCAGTTGCCCCTACCAATGCTCAGCACTCACACCCTGTGCCAGTGGGGCTTTTCCTACTGTCACCCAACATGCTCTCCTGTGCAAACAGGGCACTCCTCACAATTTCCCAGCACCTCTGGCTAAAGCAATGAGGTTTTCCCATGGTAGTCTGGCACCTCCACCAGTGGCAGTAGGGCTTTCCCCACCTTTGCTAGGCACCCCTGACCATGGCAGTAGGACTTCCCCCACTGTTATCTGACACCCTCATGCACAGAGCTATGCATCCTGCCTGCAATTACTTGTGTCCCTGAGAGACCCACCAAAGCTGCCCTCCAAATAGGGGATCCAAGCTGTCTAAGGAGAGTAAAACCCTAATGAGATAAAGAAGTCATCCAACCCTCCAGCAGAGTAGACTTCAGGCATCCCACAGAAACATTCTTACTAGCCCCCCAAAGAGAGAGCCCAGGGCTCTTTTACTCCCTGGAAAATTGTGCCAAGTGACTTGAAAACAACAAGTAGACAGCAAGCACCAGCAACAATCTCAACAAAAAAACCAGAAGAAGCAAAATGCATTGTCAGAGGAAGACCTGGATCTAGTGACGCACATAGAACATGTAGAAGTTGAGCCACCACAGGAAAAAAATCGTCAAAATGCTGTTTGTAGCCATAAAGGACATGAGGGAATCATTACAGAAAAAAGGTGACATAATCGAGGATATAAAGGCCATACACCAAAGGGAAATACAAGAGCTAAGAGAAGAGATAACCAAAGCAAATAACAAGTTAAGAGGCTGCGACAACAGATTAGAAGATGCTGAGAATTGTAACAGGGACCTTGAGGATAACCAGGCAGACTCCAACTAATGGGAAAAAACAGTCAAGACTGTTAGTTTGAGTAAACTAGGGAAACAAATCTACAGAAACTCATATATGTATAAGACAGATATTTATATAAAGGGTAAGTATACATTCAGAAAGCATTCCAACCCCATCCAGTCTAAGCCCAGAATTCCGACTTAGCCCATATGTCCGACACAGATTTACAAAGTTCTCCTCAAACTCACAAAACACACACAATGATGCTGAGTGCAGGAGGATCACAGGCAAGTGGGTAAAAAGTCTTTGAATCCAGTGTCGATGCAAGCATCTCAGCGCTGGCAGGGGTCTCCACGCAGCTTCTCCAGCACCCAGGGCTGCATCAGGGTAGGTCCATGTGACTTCTCTGTATATGTATAGACATCCTCAGGGATGTCTAGCAGGAAGTGAGCCTTTCCAGCTGAGGCAGAGAACTAGCTAAGGCAGCTGCACACTGGTCCAACCATCAGAGAGAAAGAGACAAGAGAACAGGAAAGGCAAGGCTCACCAAGCAATTTATCTTTCCACCCTTCAATTAATCCCACATGTGTTTATTGGCCAGGTTGGCACAATAAGCCTTAACTATCACAAAGATAATCAAAGAAACCAGGCAGGCTCCAACAAACAGGAAAGACAATAAAACAAGATAATCAAAGAAACTGAAGAACATTTGAGGACAATGTTTGATGCTATGAAGAGGAATAAATTAGAATAATTGGATTACCAGAACAAAGAAGTCAACAGCAAAAATAGCGAGGGAATTTCCAAAGGAAAATTCTCCAACTTAATGAATGAAGACTAGGCAACCATCCAGGAATCAGAGAGGACACCAGCTAAACTGAATCCAGTTAAGAATTTGCCAAGGCAGATATTCGTTGTGTTAGACAGGGTTCTCTTGAGAAACAAAACCAGGACACTTATGATATAGATATAGATATAGATATAGATATATACAGCATGAAGGAAAATAACAGCTAATTAGTTCACACAGCCTAAAAGAGGACTCAGTTCAACTCATTTCTGGGGAAATGTTAATATACTGCAAGTCCTTCAACTTACAAATGCTTCTGCATCCAAGGTTAAGGAAGCAGACAGCTGAGTCTTCCTTAGAGCAATGCATGTAATCCAGCCACAGGCAGCAAATAGCAGGTTGTGTCTCCAAAAGTCAGCAGCTCAGGAGCTTATTGAAGGAAGCCTGGATGGGATATTGAACTCAAGCAATAAAAGATAACAGGGTCCGACAGCCTCAAGTTCAAGTGATGTATACACCAGCAGTGTGGCAAAGTAAATCTTGAAGGAACCTCAAGCTATAGTGACATGATCCATGGCTTGGCTGTCCCACAGGTAGTATAGCTCACAAGTTGAAGCAGAGAACTAGTTAAAGCAGGTGCACACTGGTCTGATCACCGGAGAGCAAGAGAGAGGGGCAGGCCTTGGCAAGCCATTTATCTCTTTGCCCTCCAATAAAGCTGTGACCTTATTAATCCCACATGTTCCTATTGACCAGTTGGCACAACAAACTTACCTATCACAATAGTCAAACTATCCAACTTTGAGGAAAAGGAGAAAATCATGAGAGCAGCTTGGGGAAAAAAGGCAGTCACATATAAAGGTATCCAAGTAAGAATATGCTCACAATTATCAGCAGACACTATGAAAAAGAGGAGAAACTGGAGTAACATCTTTTCAAAGTTAAATGAAAACAATGCAAACCCAAGAATCATCTATCCAGCCAAATTATCTATCAAGATACATGGTGAAAGACAAAGAAAAACTCCAAGAATACATTAAAAGAAACCCAAATCTACAAAAAAATCCGTGCATAGTCAGTGAGGTCAGAACAACACCCACTGAGCACAAATAAGAGACCACCACACAGAGAAACTCCACCCAGAGTTCAGCACATTGAAAATAGTGCCCAAGATAATATGGCCTCAATGGTGAAGAGGCAAGATTGATCCACACACTTATGTGAACAATGCAGCCACAACAGGGGAGCAGGAAAACACCTAACACAAAAGGAATGAGGTGACATCACCAAGTCGCCTGATGGATGTTATAACTCAGAATATCATTGGACTGAACTCACACATTAAAAGACAGAGAGTAGCAGATGGACTTAGAAACCACAACCAATCAATCTGTTGCTTACAAGAGTCACATTTCAAGCTTGCAAGCAGAAATAGGCTGAGAATCAAAGGATAGAGAAAAATATATCAAACGGCAATTCCAGAAAAGCAGGGGTTGCAATCCTAATTTCTGACAAAATTGATCTCAAGGTACAAACCATAACAAAAGATAAGGAGGGGCACTATATATTGCTCGAGGGATCAGTAGACCAAGAAACAGTGAGCATAATAAATATCTGTACACTTAACAAGAGACCTGTGAAATTCATTAATCAAACGCTCCAAAAGATGAAAAAGAAATCACAGGCTCAGCAATCATAATACGTGACATTAATACACTGCTCTCTGAGAAAGATAGATTATAGGGAAATAAGCATAATAAGCTAGATACAGAACTAAATTCTACAATTAAGCAACTTGTACTGATAGACATTTTCAGAGCTCTCCACCCAAATGCAAAAAAATTAACATTCTTTTCAAGCCCACAGGGCACATATTGGAACATAGACCACATGCTGGGACGTAAGTTGAGCCTATGTAAATTCAAGCACATAGAAATCACTCAGACTTCCCTCTCGGAACACTATGCCATAAGGCTGGAAAGCAAACAATTGGATGATGATTGACTCTGTACTACAAAATGCGTGGGTATTGATCCAGATCAGAGATGAAATCAGGTAATTCTAGAAACCAATGACAATGAGAACACAGCAGACCTAAAACTTTGGGATACAGCAAAGGCAGTTATCAGAGAAAATTGGATAGCAATAAAGGCATACATGAAAAAGGAGGAGAGACTTGTGATTGATATGCTGACACAAAACCTCCAGCAATTAGAGCAGAGTCAACAGGGCAATCCTAAAACAGCAAAAGAAAAGAAATAATAAAATTAGGGCATAAATAAACGTGTGGGAAAACAAAAAAATAATGCCAAATATCAATGCTTCAAAAGAGCTGGTTCTTTTAAAGCATTAAAAGAATCGATAGACCAATGGCAAATCTAATCAAAGAAGAAAAGAACAAACATCAATAGTCAGGTTGAGGGAGGAAATGGGAAATTACAAAGGACCCCAATGAAATTTAAAAGGATAATTACAGAGTACTATGAAGGTCTGTACTCCAATGAATTCAAAAAATTGGAAGACATGGACAAATACTTGGAAAAACAATCACTCCCTAGACTATCCCAGATGGACGTCAAACAATTCAATAGACTCATAGCAATAGAGGAAATAGACAAGGTTATCAAGGAAATACCAACTGAAAAATCCCCTGGGCCAAATGGCTTCACAGAAGAATTCTACCAAGCATTCAGGAAAGATCTGACCTCAATCCTACACAAACTCTTTCAAAGCATAAAAGAAATGGCAAACTCCCAAACATTTTCTATGAAGTTTGCGTAACACTGATACCTACAGTGTTCTAGGATCCCACAGAAATTGAGAACTAAAGACTGATATTTCTAATGAACATCAATGCAAAAATACTTAATAAAATACTGGTCAATAGAATCCAAAGTTTATAAAATGAATAATTCACCATGACCAAGTGGGTATCAATCCAGGGATGCAGGGATGGTTCAACATCCAAAAGACCATCAGCGTTATTTAGCATATTGATACAAAAAGTAAAAAAAAAACTACATGATAATATAAATTGATGCATAAAAAGCACTCGACAAAATCCAACACCCATTTCTGTGTAAGACAATCAAAGAGATAGGAATGGAAGGAACACCGCAAGCTATATATGAAAAGCCAACAGCCAACATGGTAGTCAACGGGGAAAAGACTAAAACAATCCCATTGAAAAAGAAGACCAGACAAAGGTGCCCCTTGTCCACACTTCAATTTAACATTGTACTAGAGGTCCTGCCTAACAACATAAGGCAAAGGAAAGCCATCAAAGGTACTCGTCTGGGGGAAGAAGAGATGAAACTATTGTTATTTGGAGATGATATGATTTTATATATAGAAAACCCCAAAAGCTCCATAAGGCAGGATAGAAATGATAGAGGAATATGGCAGAGTAGCAGGATACAAGATCAACAAACAGAAGTCTATCAGACTGCTCTCTACGTCAGATGAGTCTATGGAAGGGGAGATCCAAAAGGCAGTACCTTTCACAATAGCCAAACACAAGTTGAAATATCTAGGGATATGCCAAACCAAAAAACCCCAAAATATTTGTATGAGGAGAACTACAGAATACTATTAAAAGAAATCAGGAGTAACTTTCACAAATGGAATAATATCCCATGCTCATGGATAAGAACCCTTAACATAGTAAAGATGTCAGTCCTGTCCAAGGCACTGTACAAGTTTAATGCCATCCTGATACAAATATCAACATTCTTCTTAAAACATTGGAATAACCGACTACCAACTTCATATAGAGTGGGAAGAAGCCCAGAATTAGCAGAGAACTCCTCAAGAAGAAGGACAAAGTTGGAGGACTTGCTTTACCTGACTTTTGCAACTACTATACAGTCACAGTGGTCAAAACAGCATGGTTCTAATATAATGACAGACATCCAACCAGTGGAAAAGAGCAGAAAACCCAGAAATGAAATCATCAGCATACAAACAGTTGATCTTTCATAAGGGCCCTCAAAATATCAAATGGGGAAACAGAAACCATCTTCAACAAGTGGTGCCGGAAAAAACTGGATATCTACCTGCAGGAAATTGAAGCAAGACACTTACCTCACTCTATGCACAAGAATAAATTCAAAGTGACTCACAGACCTTGAGATAAAACCCCAAATCATTAGGGTGATTGTGGTAGTTACATAATGTGGTGTCAATTTGAGAGGATTATGAGTGAAGGGGTGAGGCTGGCCTATCAATCAAGATATAACAAATGAGGCCTCTGTGTGGGCATGGCCTTCTCCTGAGAATTCTGGGAACTCCTGTATTTTCTTCTTGGAGGCTGGAAACACTTCTCTCTTGGCTTACTCCCTTGGACACTCCCTACTGACAAGACTCAGTCATTGAGAGACACTCTACTGACAAGACACATGGCACTAACTGATAGACCCCGTGCCCTGGGAACTGGAGGACCCATGTGGAGACCCTTGCCAGGGCTCAGATACTTCTACGGCCACGGGACCCACAAGATTTTGCACCCACTGGCCTGTGATCTTCCTGCATTTGGTGTCATTGCATTTGTTTCATGAGTCTGAAGAGGACTTTATAGATCGGTATATGACATATGAACTCATATTGGATTTATGGACTTGATCTGAACTGGGCTGGTATGCTTTCTCAATATTCAACTGCTTTTGTATATAAAGCTCTTTCTTATACACATGAGTGTGTCTAAGAATTTGTTTCTCTAGTCTACCTATAATAACACAGCCATCAATGAGTCAATTGGGACAAACAAGAACGTTGGTGCAGGGAATGCATAGGATATTGTAAATAGGGAAGCACACAAACACAGAGGAAGCACTAATTGACAAATGGGATACACTGAAGGTAAAACACCTGTGTACATCAAAAGACTTCACCAAGACAGCAATAAGAAATCCCACAGGTTGTGAAAGTATTTTTAGCAATGACACTTCAGACAAAGGTCTTATTACTAAATTCTACAACACTCTGCTAGCCTACAGTAAGAAAAAAACAACCAAACAACCCATTCAGGAGATGTGCAAAAGACCTGAATGGAATTTTTACAAGGGGAGAAATTCAAATGGCCAACAAACATATGAGAAAATGTTCCTGATCCTAAAGAAAATACAAATTAAACCAACTATGAGATACCACCTAACACCCTCAAAGATAGCCCAATTAAAAAAAAGAGCAACAGATAGCAAAAAAAGTTGGCGGGGATGTGGTTAGATAGGAACTATTAACCATTGCTGGTGGTTCTGTAAGTATGTGCACCCATTGTGGAAATCCACCTGACGATACCTAAAACAAATGTAAATTGAGCTACCGCATGACCCAGCAATCCCCCTACTGGGCATATACTCATAAGAAGTAAGAAATAGTCCACAGCTACACATCTGAGCTCCAATGTTCATCACAGCACAGTTCAAAATTGCAAAGAATTGGAAATAGCCTAAATTTCCATCAACCAATGAATGGATTAAAAATCTCTGCTATATACATCCAATGGAATACTACACATCCCTAATGGCAGATGGTATGAAGCATATTGACACATGGGAAGACTTGGAGGAAATTATGCTAAGTGAAATAAGTCAAGCACAAAAGGACAAGTACAGCATGAGGTAAGCTTAAAAATCACAAGGGGCAATGGGAAAAGCCACCAAGTGCATAAATTCCCAGGCGAGGTCCAGGACCCCTTGTTTCTGTGGATTTGTTTCTCTAAAGTACCCAGAGTAACACAAAAAGCAAATATAAAAGCTTGTGGATTAAGGTTTACCTAATTCAAGGATGCATATGGTAGCCAACAAAAAGGAGGGGGGAAAAGGGTGTGGGGGGAGAAAGAAGGATGCGGATAGTAGTGAAACAGGGCACTATCCCACAAAGGGGGAGAGTGTTGTTCATGTCTCCACAAGAAAGTGAGAAAGGGACCAGACCTCAAACTGGAGTGACACGCTTCAAGGACAACAGACTGGCATGAAGCAGCAAACTAACAGAAAGGTCTGAGGTGGCAGCCTTGGTCCCAGCTAGGATGACCTCACTCCCGGGAGAATGCACTACAGTGGACAGCACTGAAAAATAGCCTGGAAGAGTGGCGGGTCTGCACAGACTACATGGGAGCAAGTTAAGAGGGAAATAGAGAAAGTGAGAGAGAGGGAGAGGGAGAGAGGGAGGGGGAAGGGGAGGCGGAAGGGAGAGAGAGAGAGAGAGAGAGAAAGAGAGAGCGAGAGAGAACCACAACCTGCCCCACCAAGCCTCGAGGATGACATCCTGCTCAGAGCAGCCAATGCACAGAGAGAACTGTGGGGGTGGCCCCACCATGAGACATGATGCCCCCACCCTCACTGACCCACAGAGCTATATGGGACAGCACTGGAGACACAGGGTGGGAATTGTGCCTGGTCCAACACACCCCACCCCACTCTGCCCCACTGGAACGAAACACAAAGGGATCACAGCAGAACAACATGGAGAGCAAAACAATTAAGTACCCAAGGAATCCCCAAAACAGCCCTTGGAATCGGTGGGCAGGGCATGGCACTTCAGCAGACCACATTGGAAAGCGTTCAGAAGGGTCAACAGACTGACTTGCTGGGTTTTTCGGATTTTTGTTTCTCTCTTTTTACCTTAAAACATTTAAAAGAATTTTTCTCATTTCTATCCATATAGGATAGGTAGGATAACCAATCCTGAAGGGATTTGGGAGAGAAGGAGGTGAGAGAAAGGGAGGAGTGAGTCAACAAACCCAGGGACAAAGGAATAGTAAGTGATCTAAAATCAATGGCAATAAGAGCGTAGGATGCCTAATGGTGTGTGATCAAGTGCAATTTAGTCAAGAGAAAGTACTGAGGGTCAAATGAAAGTTGAACATCTTAGTGGGACAGGAGGAAAGTAAAAAGAAATACAAGGAAGAACCAGGAGGCAAAAGACATTTATAGAGGCATAAATTAGGCATGCACATATGTAAATACATTAATATATAATGATAGGGATATGTACATATATTTAATTGTAAGCATTAAGGTAGCAGACAGACATTGGGTCTCTATTCAAATACTCTCTCAATGCAAGGAAACTTTGTTCTAATAACCTGGCATTCTGTGATGCTTATCATCCCAACACAATCACTGAAGTCAAAATGGATGCATAAGCAAATGTGGTGAAGTAAGCTGATGATGCCCAGCTATTAAAAGATATAGCATCTGGGGTCTTAAAGGCTTGAAGCTAAGCAAGTGGCCATCTAGCAGGGAAGCAACAATGCCCACATGGATGAAGCACACAAACCTGTGTGATCATGAGGTTTCGAACGATAAGGTATTAAGGTATCAGAAAACCTAAAACCAACAAATATTTCAATGCAAATGATGAGGGTTGGAAAAGACCCCAAACCCATCTGTAGATAAGTGGATATTCCATCACAGAAGGGTCAGAAGGAAAGAATGAGACAGCCAGGGTGCAGCACAGCACCAACGGAACACATAATATTCCTCTAGTTCTTTAAAGCTTCCTTTCCCCCAATATCATGACCCCAGTTCTAGCTTACAAATCCAGCTAGACTGGATCATGTACACTGGTACAGTTAAGAGCTCTCGATACATGGAATCCAGACAGACTAACCCTTCAGGAACAGTACTGGGAGTAGAGATACAATGAGGTTAGGGGGGAAGTAGGGAGAAGTGGGGGAGAAAGGGGGAACCCACTACAATGATACACAATTCCCCACTCCCCCACTACTCCCCAGGGGGATGAACAGCAGTAATGTGGATGAAGGGAGACAGTGGACAGTGTAAGATATGAAAATAATAATAACTTATAATTCATCAGGGGGCATGGGAGTGGGAGGTTAAGGAGGAAGGGAAAAAGAGAGTTGATATCAAGTGCTCAAATGGAGAGAAAATTAATTTGACAATGATGAAGGCAACATATGTATGAATGTGCTTGATAAAATTGATGTATGGATTGTTATAAGAGTAGTAAGAGCCCCTAATAAAATTATTTATTTACAAAAATTAAGAAAGACAATACAGTGGTTTGAATTAGGTAAACCTTAATCCACAAGCTTTTATATTTGCCTTTTATGTTAGTCTGGGTACTTTAAAGAAACAAATCCAAAGAAACTCATGTATAAGAGAGAGTTTTATATAAAGGTTAAGTGCGCATCAAGAAAACATCCCAACCCAATGCTGCCCAAGCCCACAAGTCCAACATTAACCCATATGTCTAACACCAATCCACAAAGTCCTCCTCCATCTCACAAAACATACGCAATGATTCCGACGGCAGGAGGAAAGTCCAGTCAGTGAATGTGTAAACATCTCAGCGCTGGAATGGGTCTCCACACGGGTACTCAAGCACCCAGGGCTGCATCGGGGTAGATCCATGTGGCTTCTCCTCAGGGATGTCTTGCAGGAAGTGAGCCTTGCCAGCTAAAGCAGGGAACTGGCTAGGCAGCTGCACTGTGGTCCAACCATCAAAAAGCAAGAGACCTGAGAACTAGAAAGGTGAGGAGGCTCACTGAGCCATTTATCTCTCTGCCCTTCAATTAACCCCGCATGTGTTCATTGACCAGGTTGGCACAATAAACTAACTACCTCACCTTTTAATAATTTACATAAAGCTTTTGCAGAAGATTTCCCAATGCAATATGTCATATGATTTCCTGACTGCTGCTTCCCTAGGTATTGATTGTGGATCCAAGTAAAATGAAATCCTTCAAAACCTCAATAAGTTATCCAGGTAGCCAAATGTTGCATATTGGTGCAGTTGGGTAGTGACTGAAATCACTTGATGTGGCTCTTCTATCCATATTTTTTGATTTCCCACCAAATTATTGGGTGGAAATGTACAAATAAAGTAGAGAAAACCATAACTGGGATTTGTCGGATTTACCATTCTGTTGGTATAAACATAGGGACAGAAGAATCAAAGAACATCAAGAAAAAAGAGCCAGTAGTGGAGTACATATGAGCTCTGTACCAGAAGTGGCAGGGGTGGCATGGGTGACAGCATCCACAGCATGGAGACCCTGAGATAAAGTGCCATGTGTCCCAGCCCAGGAGAGAGGTCAACTGAGTGCCTCTGAGCAGAAGTTGTCACGGAGCAAAGTGGGGTACACTTTGGGCATTGGCAGTTTTGAGGCACTTTGTCAAGCAGGGCACAGTCCATAGCTGAGATGTCGAGGAACGGAGAGAGAAGAGACTGCCTGTATGGCTCAAAGAAGCATGGAAGACAAAAAGGCTGTATTATTAATGTTTTCTTGATCCAACTTGCAACCTATTATAATCCCCAATAAGCTCTATAGTCATGAGTATTGTCTGTGGGCCCTTTGTGGCCATGCAAGATATTCTAGAACCCAGCAGAGCAGTGGATTGCTATGGGACAGAGGTACAGTCTCAGAATGGAGAAAAGGAAGTTGGAGGATGGAGACAAGTGAGATCCCTGCCTCCCAAGAATCATCCTTGGGCCGAAGTGGAGTTGTGCAGCCAGAGGTCAGACGTGGCTCCTACATTATTTCTCAGGTTGTAAGGAGTAGTGTTTTCTTCATGTTGAGGTGTAATCCATACAGTAAGCTATCAGCTTTGATGTCCAGAAGTAAGTGCTTCGAGTCATCTTCACTTTCAGCAAACAAGATTGTGTCATCTGCAAATCTCAATTAGTCAATAAATCTTCCTCTGATCCGGATGCCATCACTACTAATTACCAGTGCATCTTGATTGCACATTTGTTCAATTTCAGATCGTTGTCATTGGTAAAAAATGTTCACTGTATTCATTTTTGGCATTGGTTGATATGTAAATTTGAAAAGTAGTGGTTTAAATGGTCTTCAATATAGGCATATGGATATTATATTCTTAATGATCGTTCTGGATTTCAGGATGATCTTGAAATATTTTTTCTCAATATGAACAGCATAATTCTTCTTCAACTTATCACTCTCGGCATAAGAGACTGTATGGTCCACTGATTAAAAATGACCGATATAAGTCCATTTCAGCTGACTGATGTCTAGGATATCAATATTTTTGTGTTTCACTCCAATTTGACAACTTCCAATTTTTCTATGTTCTTACTGGACATATCCAACAATTCAATTATTAGTGAATGTTTGCAGTTGTTTATTTTCACTTTGTGTCATGCCAAGGCCCCAAATGTAGGTATTGAAAGTTATACTCCATCCATAGCCTTACTGTCAACTTTACTTTGAAGAGGCAGCTCTGCCCAGTTTTAGTGCCTGCCAACCTGTGAGGCTTATCTTCTGGCTTTTTGTCAGAAAATATTCTATTGTATTTCATAAGGTTTTCACTGACCATTTTTTTCAGAAGTATATTGCCAGATCATGTTTTCCTAGTCGGTCCACTATGATTGGCCTTGCTGGTATATGCAATATCAGTGGCATACCTTCTATCATTATAGCACTACAATAGAAGAGATGACAGGCAAATGGAAATCACAATATATCAGTGATCTAAAATCGATGGTGAAGAGAGCACAGGATGCCTGGTGGAGCTTGATTTTGGCAATGTAGCCAAGAGGAATTACTGCAACCCGAATGAAGGCCCAACATGATAGTGGGGTAAGAGGGAAGTAATAGGAAATAGAGGAAAGAACTAGGAGGAAAAGGACATTTATAGAGGTCTAAATACAGGCATGTACATGGGCAAATATATTTATATATGACAATAGGGATATTGATCTATGTACATATATTTATATGTTAAGTATTAAGGTAGCAGATGGACTTTTGGCCTCTACTCAAGTACTCTCTCAATGCAAGAACACATTGTTGAAATAACCCAGCATTCTGTGAAGCTCACCTTCATGATATAATCGCTGGTGCCCAGTTATCAAAAGATATAGCATCTAGACTCTTAAAGGCTTGAAGAAAATCAAGGGGCCATCTAACTGAGAAGCAACAAAGCCCACATGGATGAAGCACACTAGTTTATGTGAACATGAGGTATCAATGGGATCAGCCATCAAAGACCCAGATCAAAAAAATCATATTGATGTGAATAAGGGAGAGGGTGGAGTGGAGACCCAAAGTTCATCTGCAGACAATCGGACATCCCCTTACAAAAAAGCCACAAGGAAGAGACAAGCTAGTCAGGGTGCAGTATAGCACCAATGAAACATACAACTTTCCTCTCGTTCTTTAATATTTCCTCTTTGCCACTATCATTGACCCCAATTCTACCTTACAAATCTGGCTAGACCAGAGCATGTACACAGGTCCAGATAAGAGCTGGAAACACAGGGTATCCAGGACAGATAAACCCTCAGGACCAATAATAAGAGTAGCCAGACCAGGAGGGTAAGGGGAAGATGGGGTAGAAAGGGGATACCGATCGCAATGATTGACATATAATCCCCTCCCAGGGGATGGACAACAGAAGGTGGGTGAAGGGAGACAGTGACTGGTGTAAAACATGAAAAAAATTATCAAGGGTTCACGAGGGAGGGAGAGTGGGGTGATGGGGGAAATGATCTGATACCAAGGGCTCACGTAGAAATAAAATGTTTTGAAAATGATGATGGAAACATTTGTACAAATGTTCTTGACACAACGGATGTATGTATGGATTGTGATAAGAGCTGTAAGAACCCTCAATAAAATGATTTTTAAAAATTAGGACAAAGCAAGAATAAAGAAAATGTTCTTGAAAAGAAAAATTTTAAAAATAAGGAGAAGACGACCTTATATTATAAATAACTTGTAAGATTGGGCCAATCTATGCTTTACTTTTCTACTAGCAATATGACTTTTTGTATTTAAGTGTCAGCTACTGTTCTCTTCTTGGCCAATTCTTTTTCCTTGACTTCTAAGACATCACTCTATCCTATGTCTTTTCTTACCTATTTGCTAATTGAGTCCAGATCCCTCTATTCACTTTTTATACCCACCTCACCATGAATTTGTGTTATTCTAGCAATTGTTCTTGGACATGGACTCAATTAAAATATGATCTTGATCACTATTCTCTCTTCTGGACTCATTAGCTGGCTATAATCCAGAAATGAATGCATTCAACCTCTAGTCTCTACTAGGTTTCAACTTCCTGGATATGTCCAGTTGGCTGCTGAGAGACATATGCTAAGTTGAATTCAGGTCCACCCTTGCACATGATGTTACTTTTGTTTGTATTTCCTGTGCCAATGAGCTTCTGATTCCAAAGACAGATTATACATCTAAACAACCACCCAAGTCAGAGTCACTTTTAAAATCAGCTAGAACTTGATAAATAGAACGATTTTTATCATGTACAGCAGTTTTGCTTATTTGAGATTTTTTTATATAGTTAAATGATAAATTATATTATTTCAAAAAGAGAATATTGTCCATTTATTTTTATGCCAACTGAAATAAAACAAGGTCCAAATATTATTGGCCTTTCTTCAGTGCAACAAATTTTAATGATACTCTAAGTAAATTTAAATTTTGGCTTTACAAATAACACCAATTGTTTCAAGATTTTCTATGGTAAAAAAATAGCTATTAAAAATCTTTAAATTGGTTTGTTAGATTTTAACAACCACTATTAAGCTATAAAAGACATATGAAAGAAAAATCACATTTGATGTTGTAATAAAAATGAAACAAAGATGTCAACTTTTAAAAAATATTAAATCATTCCATTTTGACCTTTCCTTCAAAATACCTAATTCTTTAAAAGCTCTATACACTTGAAAATATGACTATTAAATAATAACCATTTTAATTGATCAAGGATGCATGAGGGTGGGAGGATGAGGGAGGGAGGGGAATAAAAGAGGAGCTTATATCAAGGGTTCAAGTAAAAAATGTTTTGGAAATGATGATGGCAACATATGTACAAATATGCTTGATACAATTGATATATGAAATGTTATAAGAGTTGTAAGAGCCCCCAATCAAATAATTAAAAAAAGAAAAATGTAACTATTTTCTTATCCAAATCCTTTCTTTCTATAGCTTTTTCTTATGGATCATGTCATAAATCATTACATAAAGCTCTGAAATAAGCCTAATTATCCTCTGAAATGAGTCAGCATAAACAATATTGAAATATTGTATTTGGCTATGTGTTCTAAACATACAGTAACTTCTTGCTTTTACTAAGCAATTAAAAAATAAATGCCAGTTCTTAACTAATATGACATGTAAACTGTTAAGATATGGTATGATTGAAACACAATTTAAATCTGCCATTTACTTCATAATCCTCAGTACATTTCCTTTTCCATTTCGTCGATTCAAAACTAAAATTACATGTTGCCTGTTCTATTGTTAAGCCAGATATGACATTGTTAATAAAAATGCCCTATCTCTCTTAACCATAGTCCGAAAATCAACTAGTAGGAGTCTTAGCTATCTAGTATTGCTTTCACAAAAGTACCACAGGTGTATGGCGGTAACAAACAGAAATTTCCTTTCTCTCACAAATTTAGCAAGACTGAGGTCTGAAATCAGATGGTTGGATCTAATGGGCAAAAAGGTTCTCGTATGTCTCCTGGTTCTAGGAGACTCCTGGTGCAAGAATCGAGACTCAACGCCATTCCGGCTCTTCTTTCTCGTGGTCAGTCGTTTCTTCCCATCTCTGATCTTTTTTGTTAACCCTTTTTATCTCAAAAGAAAGTGACTCGAGGTACAACCTAGTCTTGTAGATTGCATTCTACATCATTAACGTAGCTGCCACAAATACCCCAAAGAAGTTAGGATTTACAACACATGGGATCATTGCAAATGCTGCAGGTCGCAAAATGGAGGATAATATCATTATATTAGGCATTATGACCTAATCAAGTTTAAACATATGTATCAGGGACATAATTCAATCCATAACAGTGCGTCAATGATTAAAAAAATTCTAAGTGTCAATTTAATTTGCCATCCTCTCCTAAATATTGAAAAAAAATTGTTTTCATCTTTTACACTAAATGTAATGTCCTTGATTAATTTATGATCTGAACAGGACACAGCTGCCAACATTACCCCAGTTATACCAGTTAGTTCCTCGGTTCAGTTCAGTGGCTGTAGTATTGAGGTTCCTATTTTCCTGCTGGCTCTAAGTTGTCAACTGGCCTTTGTTTCTAGAAGTTACTTGTATCCCTTCTCAAACTTTTGCAGGACCTTCTGCAGCAATGGTATTATTGGATTCCCTTCATACTTACTTTGTCTTTCTCAGTTTTTTTCTCTGCTTCATCTATCTGACTGGAAAAAGATCTCCACTTTTAAGAGGTCATGTGATTAGATTGTATCACAAAGCAACACACACACACCCCCCAAAAAAGGGGGGAAAAAAGCAAAAACAAACCAAAGTCACTGCTATCAAATCGATTGAACTCATAGCACCCATAGAGGAAAGGGGAAAACTACTTCTGTGGGTCTCTGAGGCTGTAACTCTTCTCAGTAGCAGAAAGCTTCATCTTTCTCTGGGGAGCAGCTGGTGATTTCGAACTGCTGATATTGCAGTTATCCATCCAACTCAACACCCACTAAACCACAGGGCTCCCAGGATCACCTATGGATTCACCTTGGCACAGAAGACAATATAGTAGGAATTCTGAGGCTTACTGTGTGGACATTTTAAGGGGGACCGTGATTTGTTGTATTAGGCTACTAAAGTCAAAATTCTCAGTGAGAAAAGTATCTTGAAAGGTCATTTTATTTTGTGTTTGCCTGTACAAAACTAAATATATTGAAATTTTCCTACTGTTAGTGATTTTAGAGACAAGAACATTGTTTTTTAAACTTTTTCATTAATTGTGTACATATTTTGCTATTAAATATTAAATGCACATACAAAATGAATTATATGAACATGCAGAGTTTAAAATTTAACACAAAGGACACCGTGTAGCTATTACCTAGGTAGGGAAATAGAATCTAATCAGCAAAAAATTCTACCCTGAGTGCGGTTAATAAACCCATTCTAGCCATGGTCCTCTATTTTGTGATGTATTATAAATTCTAACCTCTACAACTGTGATTATAATCCAATTTTCAAGTCAGTTATCTGCTATACTAAAGAGGCAGGATTAAGGAGGGATTATTTTGAGTCTCTACCTTACTAGCATTGGGCTATGATCCACCAGGTCCAAAGTTTGAAACCACCAGTGGTTAGTTTTTATATTAATTTGTGTTTGTGGAGGGGTGGAGCCCAACTTGTCAATCAGGTCACAGCCTGATGATGCCTCCTGGGAAGCATGGCTGTTTTATAAGATGTGGACCCCTCCATTCACTCTCTGCCCTTTTGCCTTCCTGAAGGCTGATATTCCGTGCCTGACTTCTCATGGATCACAGGACCTGAGAGTGTGCTGCACCCTTTCTGCACCATGTTTTCAATGACCTTGGATCCACATGACTCTGTACCCACTGACCCATGATCTTCCTGCATCCCACTTCACTTTTCTGTGTCACTGGCCTCCAGCCACATGAGTCTGAAGAGGGCTTTGGCTTGCTTTTTATGAACTGGGCTGGGATGCTTTCATGATATAAAATTACTTCTTGATATAAAGCTCTTTCTTATATTCAGTGAGTGTCAATACTTTATCTAGATAACCCAGTCTAACACACCTATCATTATTTTATATCTGTGTCAAAACAAGAACAAATGTCAGTTTTCAACCTGTTTTAATAGGAAACATCCAATTACTTGCATGATTGAGAAAAGCAGGAGATTGAGGTCATGGAACCAGCTAAAACAACTGGTTAAGATGTGCAGAAGTGATCAATGTATTCTCTACCTCACATTTTGATATCTAAAGGCAAAAAACACACTCCCATAAAGAGACACGTAGAACAAAATACAGTAATACTAGGAGACTACAATACATCACTCTCAATGAAAGATTGACCAACTAGAGAGAAAATCAACAACGATACAAAAATATTAAATAACACAATCAATCAACTGGATCATATTTAATGCTAAACCCTGCAAAAAGTATTTCACTTTCTTTTCTAGTACCTATGGAAGCTATTTTAGAATAGACCATATTTTAGGCCATAAAACAAGCATCAATAAATTGAAAAACACTGAGGTACTACAAATCACCTTTTCAGATCTTAGTGCTGAAAATTTAGAAGTCAATCATAGAATCATTAATTCAAAAAAAAAAACCCCAAACCAAAAATGCATGGAAATTGAATAACATTTCATTCTGAGTAATTGAAGAAATGAAGAAACAAGCAAAAGATCCCTTGAAACAAATGAGAATGGAAAATACAGCACATCAAAACCTTTGAGACGCAGCAAAAGCAGTGCTCGTAGGAACGTTTATAGCAATAACTGCTCACATCAATACTATAGAAAGAATTAAAACAAACACATTAACACCTCAATTACAACTAGAAAAAATGCAGCAAAAAAAAAACCATGCAGAAAATAAGTAATAGTAAAGTCCTTCAATTAAATTATTTTTTTTAAAGTTTTTTAAAGAAAATAAGTAATAAAGATTAGGGTAGAATTAAATGAATCAGAAAATTAAAAATTTATAGAAAAAATTAATTAGACAAGTTGGTTCTTTGAAAAAGAAACAAAATTAATAAGACATTAGCAAACTTAAGAAAATGAAAGAATGAAAAAAGTCTATGACTAAGAAAAGAAATGGATGATATTAAACAGAACCAAATGAGATAAAAATACAATCACACAGTATTATGAAAAATTGTATTTCAACAAATTTGAAAATCTAGAAGAAATGGACACATTTCTAGAGATGTATCATTTACCCAAATTTCCAGAGAATGATGTAGAAAGTCTCAACAAGCCAATACTATGAGAAGAAATAAATCTAGTCATAAAAAAACTTCCAATATAAAAAAGTCCAGGTCCAGATGGTCTTACTGGAAATTTCTATAAAACAATTAGAGAAGACTTAATACTAATTTTATGTAAATTATTTCACAATATACAAATGGGCAAGTTAGTACCAAATTATTCCTATGAAACAACTATTATTCTGATACCTAAGCCAGGTAAAGACATCACTAGAATTGAAAACTATTGACCTATATCTCTAATGAATATAGATGATCTTCAATAAACTACCCAATAGAATTCAACTAAACATAAAAAAATCAGAATCAAGTAGGATTCATACCAAATATTTAAGGATGGTTTAATATGAGAAAAATAATTAATGTAATTCATCACATAAACAAAATAAAGGAGAGGAATCAATATGACTATATCAATTGATGCAGACAAGGCATTTGATAAAATTCAACATCCATTCCTGATAAAAACACTCAACAAAATAGGTATAGAAGGGAAATTTCTCAACATTATAAAACCCATAAATGAGAAACCAATCTCACTGGATGGAGAGAAATTGAAATAATTTCCTCTTTGGTCAGGAATAAGGCAAGATTTACCCTTATCACTATGTAATATATCTCTGGAAGTTTTAGCTAGAGCCATAAGACATCAAAAAGAAAATAAAGGTGTCATCATAGGCACGGAAGAACTAAAAATCTCTTTATTTTCAGACAGCATAATCCTACATATAGAAGCATTAAATATTTAATTAAACAATTGTTCAAACTAATTGAAAAATTTAGCAGTGCATAGAAATCAGGTAGATTCTTGTATGTTAAAAATTATGATACTGAAAAGATATTAAAAGAACAAGACCATTTACAATAACTATACAAAAGATAAAATATTTAGGAATAAATCTTACCAGAGAAACAAAAGATTTCTACAAAGAAAACTACAAAATAGTCCTTCAACAAATTGAAAGGAACTTATGTAAATGGAACAAGTTACAATGTTCCTGGATAGGCAGATTAAATACTGTGAAAATGTCAATATTACCAAAAATACAAATTCAATGCAATTCTGATTCAAATCCCAACACATTTCCAAAGAAATGGAAAAACCAATTACTAACTTTATATAGAAATGAAAGGAACCTGGAATAAATAAAGACTCCTAAAAATAAAAACAAATAGGAGGCCTTTCACTCCCAGACCATAAACCCTACTATACAGCCACAGTAATTAAAATAGCCTGGTATGATAATAGATATGAAGACAAACGAGAACATATTGACATCTAATTTTTGATGAACAACTAAAACACATTATATGGGAAAGAGACAACCACTTCAACAAATGGCACTGGAAAAACAGAATCTCCATTTGCAAAAGAATGAAACTAGACTCATACCTCACACCACATACAAACACAAATTCAAGATGGATAAAAACCTAAATATCAATCACACAATTATTAGGACCCTCAATGAAAAACTAGGGACAAACTTAAGTACCCTAATGTAAGCCATAAACAAACGATCAAACACCGTGTTTTAGTCTGGGTAGACTAGAGAAATTAATTAATAGACAATCATATATGTATAAGAAAGAGCTTATATAAAAGAGCAATTATATATTTGAAAACATCCCAGCCCAGATCAAGTCCATAAGTCCGATATTAGCCCATATGTTCAATACCAATCTATAAATTCCTCTTCAGCTTTATGAAACAGAAGGAATGATGAAAATGCAGGAAAATCCTGAGCCAGTGGGTGCAAAGTCTTGTGGATGCAGTGGCAGTTTAAGCATCTCAGTGCTGGTGTGGGTCTCCATGTGGCTCTTCCAGCTTCAGGCCTCTGGTTCCATCAGGGGTCTCCTTGTGGTTTGTCAGCAGGAAGACAAGCAGAGAGTCTCTGTCTGCCCTCCAGTGAGCTACCCTGTTTTCCCGAAAATAAGACAGTGTCATATATTAATTTTTGCTCCCAAAGGTGTGCTAGGTCTTATTTTCAGGGGATGTCTTATTTTTCCATGAAAAAGAATACGGTACACATTTATTGTTTTTTGTTTTATTAAAAGAGACCTCACACTTCATGTCTGCTCCGGCTGTGCTGCAGCCAACAGTGAGCTGTGCAGTGGTGCCTGCCACTAAGGTCCAGAGTCCAAAGTTACGGTAACTTCAGGGGGCCTTATTTTCAGGGAGGTCTTATTTTCGGGGGGATACCTTATATTTCAGCGAGAAGCAAGACTGTAAGTAGGTCTTATTTTCAGGGGGTGTCTTACTTTTGGGGAAACAGGGTATTTATCTCCATCATGCCTCCAAATGAGGTCATCAAGCTGGGATCTGATTGACAAGTTAGATTCCACCCCTTTGCAAGCTGACAGGAGATTATGTAACTACCACAGAGGGATTTGGTAAAGTAGCAGGAGCAGGATTAATAAGCAAACATTACTTGGATTCCTATCCACCAGTGAAGAGAGCTTGGAAAAAGGCATCAAGAAAACAATGTCATTCACAATAGCCACATAAAAGAGAAAATACGTGGGAATAAACTTTAAACAATACTTGGTAGAATTCCCTTGTGAAGCTATCTGGTCCTGGGATTTTCTTGGTGCAAAATTTCTTGATGACCCTCCCTATTTCTTCATTTATAATGGGTTAATTCAGGCTTTCTCTAGCTGTCGGCATTAATTTGGGTAACTATGAGTAGTGTGTGAGCTGTTGGGTCTGTAGGGGTATTTGGCTCTCTCTAGCGACATGGGAGAAATCTACTAGAAACTGTAAAACATAGGGGTGTTGAAATGGAGAAAAGGGAGAGAGATGTGTA
Source organism: Echinops telfairi (assembly GCF_000313985.2). Classification (NCBI taxonomy): domain Eukaryota; kingdom Metazoa; phylum Chordata; class Mammalia; order Afrosoricida; family Tenrecidae; genus Echinops; species Echinops telfairi. The sequence goes on from NW_022111372.1 coordinate 2,923,101, forward strand.
AGTTGCAAATTTAGGGGATGGGGTGAAATGGAGGGAGAAGAGAGAGAATACATTAAAAGCATTGATAGTAATAATAAACATCTATCTGGATAGGCCAACATATTTGTAAAAATAATAAGGAAACAAAAGTCCACAGGGAAGAAGCACACGAGCCTGTGTGAACACGAGGTGTTGAAGGGAACAGGCAGCACACACCAAAGAACAAAAACCATCATTGTGTGACCACCTACCCTACATAAACGCTAGACGAATGTGTGCGTAAGTAAGTGTGGTGAAGAAGGCTGATGGTGCCCGGCTATCGAGACCTATAGCGTCTGGGGACTTAAAGTCTTGAAAGTAAACAAGTGGCCATCTAGCCCAGAAGCAACAAAGCCCACATGGAAGCAGCACACCATGTGTGATCATGAAGGGCCAAAGGGACCAGGCTTCAAACACCAAAGGCGGGGAGAAAATTCATATCCTCGTCAATGAGGGTGGCGCATGACGGGGACCCAATGCCCATCTCTAGACAACTGGACATACCTTGTAGAGGGGTAGTGGGGAGATGAGTCACTTAGGGTTCAGTATAGCAATAATGAAACCCACAACCTTCCTCTAGTTCTTAAACGCTTCCTCCCCTCAACTACCAGGACCCCAATTCTGCCTTGCAGACCTGGTTAGACCAGATGATACACAGCGGTACAGATGGGAATTGGAAACGCAGGGTATCTAGGACAGATGAATCCCTCAGGACCAGGGGTGACAGTGGCGATACCAGGAGGGAAAGGGGGTGTAGAAAGGGGGAATTGATCACAGGGAGCTACATATAACCTCCTCTCTGGGGGATGGGCAGCAGAGGGGTAGGTGAAGGCAGACGCCGGGCAGTGTAATATAAGATATAATAATAATTTATAAATTATCAAGGGTGCATGGGGGAGAGGGGCAGAGGAGGGACGGGGAGGGGGGGGGAAGGAAAATGAGCTGATTCCGGGAACCCAAGAGGCAAGGGAATTTTGGGAATGATGAGGGCAACAAATGTATAGATGTGCTTTACACAATTGATCTATGTATTGTGATGAATTGTATGAGCCCCAATAAATTGATTAAAAAAATAATAGGAAATATATTTTAAGAGAGGTAATCAGAATTAGTATGTCTCAAGGAAATATACTTCACGATGAGAAAGGGAGAGCAGAAAGAAAATGAGTAGCGCAGGAGAAAAGTGTAAGCAAATACTCTCAGGCCCAGAAAACACACATGTCAGAAAAAAGGCTTCAGCCACCTGGCTCACAATATTGGGAGTTTCTAGTCTCCACAACTTTGTGATCCACTTCTTTGAGATAAATCTAACTATAATGCTAATCCATAATCCATGAGTACACCACCAGGGCTCTTTAAAAAATCCATGAGTTCAAATTCTAGCAGGCCAGGGAAATACATACAAAACTTTTTCAAGAAAAAATTTCTATACCCTAAATACTCAAGTATAAGTCGACCCGGATATCAGCCCAGGCACCTAATTTAACCACAAACACTGCATTAAAATGTGCTGAATAACTCGGCTTATACACGAACATCTATGGTAGAATATTTCTTTATACTTATAGATGAGTAATTTTCTGTTGTTTATACTTTTTATAAGGAACCCTATTGACACTGTAGTTAACTGGTTTGGTGTTCAAACACACTGCATGCCCCAGAGCGGTAAGACTTGTTAGTCTGCTCCTCTAAGGTTTAAAAACTTAGAAGACCTATGGGAACAAGTCTATGCTGTCCTATAGTGTCAATGTGAGTCAAAATCAACTTGATGGCAGTGAGTTTTTAAGTTGTATCTATCTACCTATCTATCATCTCATTAAATCAAATTATGATTCATAGTGACCCTATTATAGTATAGGGTAGAACTGCTCCTGTGGGTTTCTGAGAAGTGCAAAATCTTTAGAGAAGTGCAAAATCTTATTCTTTTGCTGCAGAGGCTGGTGATTTTAAACTGCTTACCTTGCAGTTAACAGCCCAACATTAACTCACTCTACCACCAGGGCCTTTATATAAAACCAGTGAAGTTTATACACATACACATACATACATGTGTGAATATAAATACGAATACATATGAATATAAATGAACATAAGAATATATATGAATATAAATAAGAATCTATATATACATATATTTTATGTGGATTTGCACACCCACAAACAAACAAAACAAACAAACCGATGCTCATTTTCTTTTTTGATGTGAGGGGGATAGTGCATATGGAGTTCATTCCACCAGGTCAGACAGTTAATCAAGCTTTCTATTTAGAGGTTCTCAAAGGATTGCATAGCAGTGTGAGACAAAAAAGGCCTGGTTTGTGGAAGATGGGGGACTGGTTTTGACACCATGACAATGCACCTGCTCACACAGCCATCTCCGTGCACCACTTTTTGGCAAAAAAAAAAAATCCCAGCATGCCTGTCTTGCCCCAGGTACCTTAGTCATCTGACATCACTCTGTGTGATTTTTTCTTGTTTCCGTGAATGAAGAAGGACATGAAAGGACAGTGATTTGACGAAGTAGAAGAGGTGAAGACAAAAACATGGGCAGTATTTTTCAAACAGATGAGTTTGAAAAATGTTTCCAAGAATGTAATTGCAGATTTGACAAATGCATTAATTGTAATGGAGAGTACGTTGAAGGTGATAAGTTGTTTTGTAAAAAAATTAAAATAAATAGATTTGAAAAGAAATCTGGTTTGGGGGGGTACCACCACTTGGTGCACACACACACTCACCTTTTACTTCTTAAACAAGCATGTTTAACTCTCTGATCCAAGTTCAGATTTGAAGGACTTAAGTAGCAGGGGTCAGACTTCAAGGGAGTGAGTGTGGCCCTGGATGAATTCCAGGAGGACCCTCTTGTAGGTAGCCCCACTTCCCCAGCAGTTAACTGGTTGAGTAGTTACAACAAATTCAACGGGTCTCCTGTGAAGATAAAATAGTGGGAACCTGGGTCCTAAAATTGAGATCAGCAAAGGGTACAACTCTTGGTTGACATTGTCTTCACCATTGAAGGCTCTGGCTGCATCAAGCAGCTTCAGGGAACATGTGTCCAGGGGAAGTTGATATTTTTGCCAAGAAATAAACTGTTGAATATTAGTGAGATCACCCTTAATCCTACCATAGACAGCTCTACTATTAATTTTTTCCAAGCTTTTCCAAAATGTATACTTTCAAAGCATAGTTCATTCAATATTAAAATTATGTATTTTAAATTTTCTTTAAATTTGTCAGAATATTTATTTATTTTATGACTTTCAAAATTATCAAATTTTACTAATTTCCCAAGAAACACCTTCAATTTCGAACAAAAAACCTTACAGTAAAACAATTTAGGCACTGCTGTTTATTTTTTCTCCTTTTCAATGTATTTTGGTTTGCTGAAAACCCAGCACTAAAATGACCAAAGAAAATATTTTGAAATGTTTATAGATCCTTGTATCAAATGCCAGTTTCTTTGGAAAAAAAGATTCTAAGCAATTTATATTATGTAGATAAATTTGGATGCTTTTAGAATTGTATAATATTTTTAGTTTTTTTATTTGTTTTTTAGTTACCTCTAGACTCATAGCATACCATAAGCTGCAGGAGAAATAGAGCAATATTTTTTGCATAATTTTTCATTTTCTATAACATAAGAATTATCCCTAACACATACTAAGTAAATAAAAAAGTGTTGCATTGAGTTAATAATACATTTTGTCATTCATATCAAAAATTAAATTACTTTAAGTTTTAACATTTTATTATATTATGATTTGAGATTTATATTATTAACTGAGATTGTACTCCCAATTTTTTAAAATTAAATAATCATTTAATTAGGGGCTCATACAACTCATCACAATCTGTACATACGCCAGTTGTGTCCAGCACATTAGTACATATGTTGACTTCATCATTCTTACAACACCCGCTTTCCACTTGACCCCTTGGTGTCAGCTCATTTTTCCCCCTCCCTCCCTGCTCCCCCCTCCCCGCAGGCCCCTGATAATTTATAAATTATTATTATTTTATCATCCAACGTCTCCCTCACCCACTTCTCCGCTTTCCATCCCCCAGGGAGGAGGCCACATGTAGACCTTGTTCTCTGTTCCCCTTTTCTTCCTCTCCTTCCCT
>NW_022111372.1:2928361-2946110 GCF_000313985.2 Echinops telfairi
TGAAGGGAGACGTCGGACAGGGCAAGATATGACAAAATAACAATTTATAAACTATCAAGGGCTCATGAGGGAGGGGGGAGTGGGAAGGAAGGGGAAAAATGAGGACCTAATGTCGGGGGTTTAAGTGGAGAGAAAATGTTTTGAGAATGATGTACAAATGCGCTTTACACTATTGATGTGTGTATGGATTGCGATAACAGTTGTATGAGCCCCTAATAAAATGTTTAATAAATAAATAAATAAATATGTTTTGTACCATACTTTTCCTTTATTATATTGTTCATCAATTATTAAATTACACATATCTGGTCATTTTAGTTCCCCATTCTTTTTTATTCTTTATTTTGGGGGGGTTATTTTCTAGCTTTCATTGCAGCTATTTTTCATTCAGATTTGCTTCAAATTAGAAACAAATGTAACTATTAAAATATATTTTAATCATGTGGAGTAATCTTCCTGATAAATTCTGTTGTCTTCATGCTTCAACCAAAAAAATAATTTATGACTTTGATTGATATATTATGTTTTATCATTTATTGAGTAAAATTTTAGTTTTTATAAAGTATGTCATGTACATCTCTCATAGCGTAATGAGATAAATTTTTATATTTTCTTCTTTCCTTCTTCGTTATTCAGGGATTCTGTTGAGTATTGTCTTGTCTCATTCTGTGGTGGAGTGAAATTTCTTAATATGGATCTTCTACTAATTTCTCTGTAAGGTCTACCAAATAATTGGGTTTGAATATGCCTATAGGATGTGTGTAACACTAAGAGAAGGGATTACCGGAGTCAGTTTTTATTACAATCTCTCTGGCTATAAAGCTAAGCCATTCTCGAATCATGCCCAGGACCATCAGAAGAGCATGTTCCAGTTCTCTGTCTGACAAGGTGGAGGCCAAGACCAGACTATGGGATAGAGCAAGAGGAGCGACACCCAGAATATGGTACTGTTAGAGCAACAGGTAAGCATCCTGGTCCAAGGAGGCAGAGGCCAAGGGAGCATGTGACTGAGACACTGAAGACCACAAAGACTTGGTGGCTGCCTGAAGTGAGGTGTTACTGTGGACCCATGACTCTGTCCTAACTGCTTACTGATCCTGACTTCTAGGAACCTATTCACTGCCCTAGAAAACCCCATAATGTGAGTGCTCTCTGTGAGGTACTGAACCCAGAATAGATACAGAGTCCCGTGGGAGAAATCGTTTGTGTCAGAATCGAGTAAAGAAGCATATCTGACCCCTGCCTCTTGCAGTAAGGAAGCCAGAGGAAGTTAAATATGCTCCCCGACACCATTTATTGAACATTATTATACTTGTACATGCAATATACTTATGCATGTAATATTTTAATTGATAGATAATAGTGTGCGCACCCCTTTTCTGTATGTGTACAATCTCTTTCGTTATCACTGTAAGAGTTGCCATTGGTCCTTGAACAATACACAGTTGAAAATCTTTACATAACATATTTTAACTTTCACAATCTAACTACTAGTAGCTTACAAAGCCACCTAAGTATTACAGTGCATTGATTGTTGGACTACTGTATGTAAGGTTGGCAATTCAAACCCATCTACCCCTCTATTGGAGATTAGGCCAATTCCTTCTTGAGATTCATAGCCTCAGAAACTCTATGAAGAAGTGCTTTTCTGTCTATAAAGTCAATCTGAGTTACAATCCAGTTGAAGCTCAGTGAAGCTTTGTTTGTTTAACAGGCTACTGATGAGCATGGGGAAAAGATGAGGTTGTGTGCTCCTGTAAAGATTTACAGTTTGAGAAATTCTAAGGAGCAGTTCTCTGGGTTACATAGGCTCACCATGAACCGAAATGGACTCAACACCGTGGGATTTGGGGGGGACTGTTGATGGAAAGCTGTAATTGCCAATAACATAAATGTTGATTTGCATATCTTTTGATCATTATATGTATTGTATATTGTATTCTTAAAGTAAGCTACTGAAAAGTGAATGTTATCAAGAAGTCACACACAAAACAGAGAAAATACATTTTTGGTGATGCACTCGAATATTGACACCAAACATTTATATCATCTGTTCCTAAGATGAATTGACTTCACTCTGAGTAGGCAGAGGAGAAAGAGAAAGAAGATGAGCCGCGTCTCAGGCTGGCAGATTTGGATGAGAAGCTAGGCTTTAATTTTATGAAAATGCGTGGTAGTTTCTGCCGGACATTTTTGCTTTTTAATGTCTCTGGAATGTTTCTATATCCCACTAACTCATTATTTGCTTTAGTTTTAGTGCCACATTGTAGATGGTGCACGTCATAAATTAAGTTAAAAGCAGCTGTGAGTGTTTGGAACCCTTCTGCCTGGCTGTCGAATGTCCACGTGTTTTCCAGGCACTGCATCTTCTCCATCTTCTCCTTCCTCCTCTGGCCCTGACTAAGATCTTATCTTCATCAAGTGGTTGTGAAAGCCAAACTTCTTTCTAAAATATTAAACCACCTATTACATTGTCTGCAATTCGGTCTGTCATTTTTATTTTGCTTTTAGTTGTCGGAGAATGACTTTGCTTTTCCTCAAATAATGTGGACATCTATAGACAGGCCTTTCTTATAGCATAAAAGCTATTTTCAATATTGGGTAAAACGTAATTTTCCAGATGTGTAAGGTATGCACACTTGATGGTATGGCTGCAATGATGACTTAAAAAACATCTCCTTTTCTCTTCTTTTTAAAACAATCATTCTTATGCTAGACTCATTGAACTTGAAATGGCGGTGACCACACTACAGATCTCAATATATGCTATATCTAAAAAATTAATATTTTCTTATAATGTCATGACTTTTTTTCTGCTTTGCCTACATTTTTGACTTCTTATGTTCATATCTCAACATCACTAGTGGCACTTCCCATGAGCCTCATAGTGTAATTCAAGGTTTACAGAATTCCAGTAAGCCCCCAAAAAAGATGTGAGCACCTGGAGAGATCACTTTTTACTGTGATGCACAATTTACTGGAGAGGCAATCTGCTCCCATGCAGGTGGTTAGAGCCGTGACATTTTAAGTGGATAGTCACAGCACTCAACTCACCACAATAGCAACAGGAGACAGGTAGGGAATGACTACTGTAGTACAGTGTGTACTCCAATTAATTCTATGCCATTAGGATTTAATACTGCATCTCTATATTTGTTGGCATTCATCGTAATGTCGAATGGTACATTATGGTAGTAAATGATACATTAAGACTAGTATCTACATATCTTTTATACATTAATGACATATCTAATTAAAAAATTAAGCTATTTCAAAGCTACACTGTTCATGTGCAAGCTTTTTTCAATTTGTTGTAAATCTCCAAAAGTTTTCAATATATTGTTGAAAAAGATTTGCATACCAAACTTGTGTGATTCAAAGGTCAGCTCTACTTCAAATAGATACAACTTATTGTGACAAATCATCAACATTTTATTTCCATTTTAATTTGAAAATAAAGTTCGAATTTATATAAATGTCTTTTTGAAAGACAATTATTGGGATTATTATATTTTGCATATATTGTATATTAGGTGATTGTATACACATTGTATATTAGGTGATATCCTGATACTGAACAATTATGGAATTTCTTAGGGACGTCTGGGGCAGGTTTCATTTCAAGTTCATGTCAAGTGTCCTATTTGGGGCACAAGCACCAGCTACCTGGGTCATGCACTTCGCATAGTGAAAACGAAGAGCTTCCAACGGAGTGAGCAGAAACACTGCATGTCTACCAAGATCCAGGATCAATAGGTTGAAGTATATTATATTATATTCTTTCCAGGGAGGAGAGATCGCGTGTGCGCACCAGAGATGTGTGTGTGTGTGTGTGTGTGTGTGTGTGAGAGAGAGAGAGAGAGAGAGAGAGAGAGAGAGAGAGAGAGAAGAGGGAAGCTTTTAGCAAATATTTAATGGCTTTTGGTTGTCTATTTACGTATATTTAAAAGCTTGTAACATGCTTATGAAAAACTGTCTGCTAGGCAAGGCTAGCTGATTGTTTGCATTTACTGATGGGTGATCAGAAAGTAATATGCAGCATTTCTTATGGTTGGTCACTGGGCTGCAATTCACAAAAATCAATAATTCAAAACCATCAGCCTCTCTGCAGGAGAAAGATTAGACTTTCTTCTCCTGTCAAGAGTTAGAGTCTCAGAAAGTCACAGGGGCGCTTCCACTCCACCTTACAGGGTCCCTGGGAATCATGATCCATCCGACGGCGGTGAGTTTGGTTTCTGGTTTTGTCTTAGTGTTTGTCAGAGTCCTGAATGGGCTTGGAGAGGAGTTAATATGCAGCATGCCAACTTTCACTTTTTCTCCTTTTGCAGTAGAGTACTGTGCCGCATCGTTGACATCCGCTGTGCCTCTGATCCTCCACGGGGGAGGCTCTCTGGGAAGCCACATTCCAGCTACCATCAGGGACATCTGGGGCCTTTAATTCTTCTGTCAGACTTTCTGCCATCTTCCTATTTTATGCCTCACTGTACAGCCCTGTGCCCCTGCTCCTTTGACAGTGATACTTTCAATTCTTGCAGCTTTCTAGAATTTTCTGACATATACTGGCTTCTTACCCTGGCTTGTCGCCATACAGTCACTTAGCTTAAAGCTTCTGTTACTATTATTTCATTCATATGCCAGCCTCTAAACGTTTATTTAACTCCCTTTAGTGTTTCTTTTGCCTTCCTCAATTTCTTTTCTCTTTTATAGGTTAACGCTTTTAGTTCGGAGAGGGAGAAAAAGCAAGGGTCCACCCTGCTTTTCAGAACCTCTCTGTCATGAGACATCCTTACTGGCTGTGATGCAGTGGGCCTTCCTTACTATTTTTTAACAGACTTAGGAGGTAAGTGGTTTGAAGAACTTTGTCACAGTTCACCCATGCTAGTAGTCATCGTGATTTGTGGAGAGGAGGGTGACGCCGCCTACATTTTTTGGCTTCATATTTCCATACGGTGAGATTTCACCTAGAACAATACCTCTACCTTCATTCACTTCACTCCTCCACAGGGAAGATTATGAGTTGAAAGAATAAAATTCTGTGTCCTTGATTTAACCCTGTTCTGTCTTTTTAGACTTTGCTGGCTTCAGCGAGACTGTGTGCCTTCGATTTCTCTCCATGGGAGGCGTTCACTGGTACCAGATGCAGTGGGAAAAAACACACAAGGCCACAGTCAGCAATGTTCTTCCATCAACCTATCAATGAAAGGGCTGCCATTTTGTTCTCCATATAACTCTTCCTTCTTGTGTTTTATATTTTAGCTCTTTGTGAACTTGAGAAATGGAAGCTATTATCTTTTACATTAAAAAAAAAGGTTGTCATCAATTCAGTTCTGACTCATGGTGACCCAGTGTGCCAGAGTAGAAATACGTGCATCATAGGGTTTGGGTTGCCTTTTCTTTTGTATTTATTTTGATCACCAGACCTTTCTTCTGAGGTGCCCCTGAGTACCCTTGACCTTCCAAACTTCTGATTTGCAGCTGAGCACATTAAATTTTGTACTACTCAGAGACTCCTGTACGATATTAACCACACTTTTTTTTTTTTAAAGCACTACCTTATCCCATCCTCTGCTAACAATGCTGAGTTTAGTTTTGCATACTGGAACCAGGCCTGTCATAGTGCATAATGCCCCTTTGGCTATGGTGACTGGCTCAGAATTGCGCAGAAACTTAGTTGCTCTGATAGCATGAAGAATATATCTTTAATTTAGTGTTTTAGGCAAAAAACATCCTCTCTTCCTGCAGTTAGCTTTCTGAGATGTTACATCAGGAGCAAGTGCAGCCATTTTTCACCCATGGCAAAGCCAGCTGAGACATGAAGGCAGAATTCATAACAGAGGCCTGAGAGAGAGCCCACGTAGTATTGCATCTGAAGTGAATTCCATACTACTTCTAGATCTCGCATTTATATGGACTAATATATACCTTTTCTATTTTAGCCTATTTGGGTTCGCTTTCTTATTACTAAAAGGATATAATTTACACATTATTTACAACTAACAAAATATCTAAGTGTATTTAAATAACACGAGTGGTGTAGTGGGTTAGGCAATGGTTTGCAAGGTTGGCAATTCAAATCCACCAACTGTTGAGAGTGAGAAAGAGGAGTCTTTCTGTTCCAGTAAGGTTTTACTAGCCTCAAACACCCTAAGAGGTAGTCCTACTCTGTGCTACAGAGTAGCTTTGAGTCAAAATCGACTCAACGGCAGGCAGTGCAGTCTGCTTAGCTTTACGAAGGGATACAATAGTAGGCTACACCATGTGAAGGGCCAAGCAGATGAGAGGACTTGTAAACCCCACGGGCTGTTCTGGTATCCTCTTGTTAATGTTGAGGTGCACGGGATCACAAGAGGCACGACTAGCATATATGCTACCTCAAGTTCTCTCTTTGGAAGACCTTTCAGCAACCTCATAAGCTGTATAATAGATGTGCGTGAGTTGTACATGCTAGCCTCTACAAATATGCCTCATATAAAAGAGCCCATTCTCCTGTGCAGAAGCATCTTGTCAACACGGTTACTTGTCATTCATTTAGTCATCTGAATGACAATGGTCTGATATACAGAAGCCTGGATGAGTTCTCATTCATCTTGAATCTAGTATTCCGTTATGATTCTTTGAGTCAATGTGCAGGGAACACTTTAACAAAACTTTAAATCCTCATGTGTCCCTTAGCTAGAGGATAAATTACAGACTGGTTTGAATGCTCTCTTCCGAATTAGACTCTTGTGAATTTTAATAGCACAACAATAATACCTTCTAAGAAACAAGTAAAACACAGGAGGTCTGGTGGAGTTGTGAGATAAGCATTAAGTTACAAATCAAAAGGTCTTTGATTCAAACCCATCAGACGCTCTGAGGGAGAAGGATGAATTTATCTGCTTCCATAGAGATTTAGAGCCTGAACAACCCCACATCGCATTACTATAAGACATAATTAGATAATGTTTTTTGTTTTAAGATTTGAACAAGTAAAATGCTTTATTTATATTATTTCAATCTCTTAATATTCCTTTGGTGGAAGGATTTTATTATTCTCCTTTTTGCATAAGTTAATGGGGATTTGGGAGAAAAGTCAAAGTGATTAGATAACTTTGATTAATGCTGAATACTCTTTCTCCTCTTCTTACCATAGTTTACATAGTAAATTCCTTTTCATAGGCTTTATGCAGCAAAATGCTTATCTAGATTTTACTTCTTGTGAGTCTTTTAAAAATATGAGTTATATTGCTTTGTAAATGTCTACTTCCTTGTTAAGTGGTTTCCAATTGCTTCTAAGGCAAAACCTTTTGGAAGATTATAAGGGAGTAGATTCGAATGAATTTAAAAGTATGCCAGATGTGAGTTCAAAACTTAATGGCTGTGTTAAGCCAATTTAAAAATCCTAGGAACTCTAGATTGCTCATTTCTGAAAATAGAGCTAATTATACATCTATTGGAATAGGGTTATAAAGAAGCATAAGATAACAAGTGTAATGCACCCAGAAAAAAATATTAGATTTGGGTTAAGAGTGAACATTCTACTTATTTTTATTAGTATAATCCTTTTAGGGCTGGTAAAGATATAGAAAGAAATCCACTTTTCCATTCTATTTTTGCCTCAGAGGTTAATTTGTGATTGGTTGATACATTATCACAAGTGTGGTTATGTGTGTGCGTGTGTGTGTGTGTGTGTGTGTGTGTGTGTGTGTGTGTGTGTGTGTGTGTGTGTGAATGTGTGTGAGAGAGAAAAAAGTGATTCAAATTCCTATTTTAGAACAATTTTCTAAGAGAAGAAATTTCTGTTATTGGCAGAAATTTAGGTTATGTTATTTAATCATTATTAGTGCAACTTGCTTTATGTCCCCAAACTTTAAGTAAAATGCTGTGGCAGTCAGAGCTTCAAATAATTCCAATTATGGGACATATACTTGACTAGGGGTCCCAAATCATAAGAAACCCATTGGCCTAATTTGCTCTGAGGCCATATTTCCTATTGTCCCTAGCCCATGGCTGAATCTTCCAGAAAGACTAGAGACAACTCTGATGGCTATTTGCCACTAGGAAGCTACTCTTTTACTTTGTTGTTGCTCTTTTTTTTTTATATTATATATTTTTAAATGCTGAAAAAGAACTGAGCCAGCTCAAATTGATTATGGTGTTGTTGGAGAGTTTCAGGAAAGACAACTTTGAAATGAATTGAAGTTATCATTTTCTTGCAGTTCAATTTCAATTTTAATTGACATTTAGGTTTGGGTCAGAAGACTGATATTGGCCCTTGTAGGGCCCTGCCTTGGGTTAGTGTCATAGTAAATATTTCATATCTATACCTACCCTCTCTTTCCTCATTTATTGATTTTTGAGCAAGGCATTTTATTATCACTTTTTTCAGATTGAGATGAAGTTGTCAAGGATTTAATTTTATTTAGACTAGCAAACAACACCAATGAAGACAGTGGTTAAGAAATCAAATAATCTTCACTGGGCACATCTGCTGTCAATGACCGCTCTGAAATCTTAAAAAGCAAATATGTTTTGATGACTAAGGTGCGCTTGACCGAACCCATGGTCCTGCGAGTTGCCTCATGTGCTTTTGAAAACTGGGAAATTAAAAGAGAAGACAGAAGAGAGAAACATTTTTTTCTGGTAGTCTATAATATATTCAATATTCTTTCTCAATACGATGCAAATATCTAACTTTTTCCTAGAAAATAACTCAACAACACTGGGTTTCATTTGATTCATCAGAAAAACAAATCAATCTTAGAAGAAATTTAATGAGAATGCTCCTTTGAAATAATTTTGCAATCCTCTGTATTGGGTAGGGTCGGAAGGATTTCTGGGAAATGACATCTTTGGTAAAACTGAGCAAAATCTCCGTGAGAGGGAGTGACACAATCATTTCACAAATGAGCTGAGACATATCAAAAACCATAGCGTGGTAGAGGACCAAGCGACATTTCATTCTGTTACCTTGACTTGGAGCTGACTCACAGCAACTAATCACAGCAGCAATATCAGATTAATACATATTTCTGAGATTAAGAACTTGCCCCCTCTGAGTCCTTTGCTATGATTCTCAACAGGATTTCCTCTAAGAGTTTCTAGACTAAGACAGACTAGAGAGAACGGCTTTATGATATCATCTGAAAGATCAGGCTCTGAAAACCTTTGGATCACAATGGTCCAACACACTGCACATGGAGTCAGCAGAGCTAATAGCCACAGCCGCCCTCTGTGTCCCACAGGGTTTCCCTTGTGATCATCTGTTTGGAAGGGTAGCACCTGTGCTTAATTTCTCTACCTAATACGTAAACAACTGAAATATAACTTTTTGCTACAGGTCTAAGTTGATTTGTGCCCTCTACTCACGGAAGGTGCACATCCTTTTGGTGTGGTTGAAGTTCAACAAGATATTCTCTTTATACAGTTCAGTCACGTGGTTAAACTCATGTCATAGTGCCTACATGTTGGGCAGCTCACAGACAAGTTAGCAGTTTAAATCACCAACCACAGCTCCGCAGGAGAAAAAGTAGCCTTTTACTCCTTTAAATAGTTATAGGCCACGGAGCAGTTCTAGCCTTTCCTGTGGGTTGTGGTGAGTTGGCAACAACTCAATGGTGGTGAGTTTGGTGGTTTTTCAACTTCAGGAATTTAAACGTTACAATCGTATCTATAAAACTTTAGATAATTACCAAACTTATCTTCTCTTGTTCTTCCTTTCATATCTCCCTCGGCATCAGAAAGTGTGTTGATATGCTCTGAGAATTGGACTGGAGTTTGTTTAGTTAAAATGATTGTTTTTGCATTGAATTTTTATGTTAAACCTGGCTTTTCAGTCAATAATTTAATGTTGGCATTTTATAGTAATTTTCCCATCATAATTATTTTACAAAAACATCATCTCCTGCTTCAAAGTACCAGTGGAACAGCCTCCAGCATGTCTTTAGATTTTCAAGTTTGAGTTCTCTGCAGAGGATCATAGCCTACATTCACGATCACGGCACACTAATGTTTGTCCTGCCTTTCCTCCCAAACTACACCCCATGGCCATCACTTGCTTCGACCGGATTGTTCATTTGTCCCTTCAGTTCATGTGTCCAGCAACACAATCTGACTTACAGAAAAAATGTGACTGAATTGACCCATTCCATCAACCAAATGCAGCTCGAGAGTATGCGGCTCTCTCGGTACTACATGTGGCTCTAAAATAAAACTTAAAATATTTAAAGCATATTATTGAGATATGGTCATTTCTTCTGGTTTGCAATATATATTCATGGCTTTCCATTGATTGTTAAACCATTGGGAGGGACAAAATTGACTTTCCTGTCTCAAAAGTTTGCCGACCCGAGATCTAGACCATTGTTTCCTGTGGGTGATACCCTCTCTTGGAGATGCTGGAATGATACACTGCCATCAGCAGAAACCTACACTTGATCTTGGATTATGGATATACTAGGAACATTTTTAATTGCCAGGGAGGTGCTAAGTTTTGGGGGCTTTTCACTCAAAAGGGAGTAGGTCAAATAAGTTTGAGAACCTAGGATCTAGATTCTTTTCTTAACAATCCATGCTAATAATTCCTATATCAAATCATTTTGATGCTTCTCTTATGCCAACTCTAAATTCATTACTTCTATACTTGAACTGAAGGGTTCCGGGTGGTTCAAGCACTTCAGAATTAGCTGCTTCCCCAAATGTTGGTGTTTCGAACCCACGAAGATGCTCTGTGGAGGAAAGGCCTGATTTAACTGTCTAGTTAAATCTTAGCTCTGATGTTTCCTGTTTTGGAAGAAATACAGACAGTATGCTCCTTAGAAAGGATAAGGGTGAAGCTTTTGTCTCTTGCACACACTTTAAACATGTTGTCAGGAAGGACCAGTCTGCTGGAGGAAAATATGATGGAATAAAACATCGTGCTTTATAAAACAGCGGGTCAGCGAAAAAGAGCAAGACCCTTGACAAGATGGATTGACACAGTGTCTTCAATACGTCTCTACTTCAACTGAAACAGAAAAAAAGTGCAAATACGGCTCAAGACAGAGCAGTGCTTCACTCTGTTGCACGGAGAGTCAGGAGGAGTTGAAACTTACTTGCCAGTATGTAGCATTTCATGTAATTGGTTTTCTATATCTTGATATTATCTTATTATTTTAAATTTATTTGAGTAGACTGTTTTCCCCCAAACAAAATCAACTCGTAAAAAGAGAAGCCTAACCTAGAGTTAAGGTATCATGTATTCTGCTCTCAGTTTTGTCACAAATGTGCTGTTGGTGCTTATTAGTGTAAGGACTTTGGTTTTGTCTGTTGTCCCATAGTTTTTTTTATCACTCCACTACATTATTTCCTCTATATACTATAATTATTTATCTTAATCTCTCTTTCCCACCCCTAAGCAAGTGAATTTTATTATTTTCATCTTGGTATCCTCAGGACCTAGTATTCTTTGTGGGCATAATATGTACTTACATCTTTTTGGTGAATCAATAAACCACTGACAATGTGGAATACAAATAATTTAACAACTCTTGGATACAATTTGCTCAAAAGGATTTAGAATAGAGAATTCCTGAAATTCCAGTTACTAAAATTTGAGCATTTACCACCAGGTTTCTTTTGTCAATCTGAATATCTCTTTAGTTTGTTTGTTTTGTTTCCTTTTCTTTCCTGTCTTCAATATTGTTTTCTTGAGCAAGTTTGTGTGTGTCCTTATATTAAGAAACCATGTGCTTTCAACCTTTTGATAGTCCTTCCTTTTATTTCTTTCTATATCCTTATGTTTACATACATTACCACTAGAGGTACTTTATATAAATGTCATAGAGGCAAAAGTGCTTAAGAAACCCAACACCCTGTGTCATAGGAGGCGAGTGTAGAAGCATACACGTGTTCCTCCTTCAGTTTCAACACTGATCAAGACAATTTCATTTCCGTCCATTTCTGCTCCTCTCAATTGCCTGCTGGATTATTTAAAAGCATATCAAGATACCATTTCATTCTACCTGTAGATATTTCTTCATGGTGGCCGAGAGGTTAAAAGTTTCAACATTTCCTTTAAAAACAAATTAAATATGAGAAAGTTGACTTCTTAAGCTACTGGGTGTAGAGATTTGGAAAGTTCAACAATGATGTGATTGTTTTTATAGAGTAGCAGTGATTTTACACAGAGAGACAATTATAACGAAAATATAGCAACTATCTTTTCATCACATCTCTGAGGTTTCTAGCTCATTTTTTCAGTGCTTGGCTAAGGCCAGCAGCAGACTGACACTCCTCTCTGTTGCTGTACATTCCATTGCAGTGATACATGACAGTTCTCCAAAAGTTATATAGAACTTTAAACTGGATAGCAAACCTTATTCCAACAAAATAATATGGCTTTGTGTTTCATAGGGCACAATAATTAAGTATTATCCTGGAAAGTCTTCCTCCATCTGTTTCAAATTATTTTCATTTCATAGGTCATGTTTAATAGCAAGGAGGAAACTTTTGCTAATGGTTTTTCTTGGAAATATATGTCACTCTGTTGAAAATATAAAGTTTGAGCAAATGACCAGGGACCCATAAATTTACTACATCAAACACAGTAATACACTTAGCAAAAAACCAATAATAATAAGATTATGTAATAGATTATTTCCATTAAGAATGAGAAAATATAGCACATAGATGGGGACTGAGAGCCCTGCATTGTGAAGTCCTCATAAATTGGTAAAAATAAATTTAGAATTTGGATAATGATGGTTGAATTCTAATTCTGTTGATGAGTTGGATATGGGATAGATGTACACAGGTAGTGCCCTGGCTTAAATACATATCATGATGTAATATTCTATGCCCGAGGTCGAGATTATCATACATAAGAAACACCCTTAATGAGATGAATTGTCATAACACACAATGAACTCACACATAAGACGATCACGAAGGTGGCGCAGAATCAGGCACTGTGTTTTTCTGTGATATGAGTTTGCTACGAGTCAGAGCTGACTGGCGAGTGACTAAGGACAGCAAGCATACCCTGTTATCATGGGAAGATTCTTCCCTGTTGGCTCAGCATAAAACAAGCTTTCTCTCTCTGATGGCGGTCATCCAAAAGATTTTCAAAAATGTATTTATGGCCTGGGGATTGAATGACAGTGTTCAATCATAAGAGTTTGGAGAAAAACCTCATCCTTTGTGCAAATATCAAAATTGTTTATCACACACACTTACAAGATTGTTGGAGACTTGGATGCAAAGACCGTGATTACATACCTGTCCTGGAATGGGCAAGCTCAAACAGGTTTTAAGGCATCTCTGCCTTTGGCTGGTAAAGCTTTCTCTGGTATTGCTTCTGCCTGTTAACAGTTTTCACTGTAGTTTCTCACCAGGAGTTCATTTCATGTCTCCTTTAATTTACTCCTGTTTTCACTCAACTTAGCTCCCCCACAGTAGTACCAAACTAAAGGTTGCTATAAATTACTGTAAATGTTTCTGTTTTGATTTTCTGTAATTTTAATAGCTTGTGAACAGACTCTCAATCAAATGGATACTTACAGCGTCAGAGTTCAGTACAGGTGAACTTAATTTATCTCAAGCAACATATGGCTGGATCTTCAGTGAAAATAAGGCTTGCCCTCTTTGCTTTCTGTTTTTATCTCTACACACAGATACGGGTGCTCTTTTTTGAGTTATTTTCTTTTTTTCCACTCAACATATAAAAAATGCTATTCTAAACATATTCTAAAACTCTTACTGGAAATGAGTCTGGAAAAGCAAACAAACAAAAACCACAATGCTGTGTTTGAAAGGATAAAGGGACACTTCCTGAATATCAGAAAGAAAACTATCTTGTTCTCTCTCACCCTTAGACATTAAAATGAATTGTTTATTGATATATAATGTGAATCGAGGATATAAGAATAATTTTTTATCTCACAGACACAGAAATTGTACTTTGGATAATGTAAGTAAAAACAGATAAAGAAGCAAGGGTGAAGCACAAAATGATTCATTACAGTATTTTTCTATGATAGTGAGAAAGAGAAGCCATTTCAGGTAAATTATTAAGTAAAGGTTTAGCAAGTTTTGGAAAACAGTATGCCATTAATTATTTGTTGAAATTACAGAAAACATGTAGTTACATGAAAATTATGCCCTATCATACAATTACTATTGTATGAGTATATCATTCCCATCATATAGATGCAAAGGAAAACAAAAATATATTCAGAAAATTACACACAAAAAAGATCTACCATGGTCATGTTTGGGGCTATCATTAGTTGGTTTACTCCTTCTAAATCTTTTTTCCCTTTTTTTTCCATCAGATGAATAAAATATCACTAATCAAATTCTATCTAAGAAAAGATTGAACAACTTTTTCCTTTTTTGATAATGTGTATGTACTGTTCTGTAAAATTTTGACCCCAGAATAGCAACCTACCATATTAAATAACGCATATTTAATATATTGAGATTTATTAATAGAAAGGATAGTAAAGTGTTAAGGGATCTAGATTGGATGAATATATTTGCTCGTTGAAATATTTGTTAATTTGTATAAAGGTGTGATATGTTAAGAACAAGAACACTTTCTGAATTTCCAGTACTAATTTGCACTTAAGTTTGCAGAACACCATTTTGTATATGTTGGGAGTTACTAATAAGCGCACCATGATGATTTATTGTACACTTCTAGTTTCTCTGGTGTAATCTGCATAAATACAAAATAATCATATGCTTAGGATTCAAAAACTCGGTTGCAAAATGGAATGGAATTAAAAGAAATGGGATCTTTCCAGGAACTTTTTTGAAGTTCTGTCAATATATGTCCCATCTCCTGAGTTTTCTTGTGCTTTTAGTCATATTAACTGCACAGTGCTTTTGTGGATTAATAATGATACTTTCTTACATTTCTCCTAAATTAAAAATTCTCTATTATTTGCCTTAATATATTTATTCATATGCCAATATATTAAAATATATTTAATGAAAAATTACAGCTTTCACAAGTACTATCACTACTGCTGTTAATATGTATTCACGTGTATAAAATCTACTATGTGCGTTGTAAACAGATACATCCATTAAAGATTATTCGGTGATAGTGGGCCCTGCCGGCATAGTGAGTGACATGTTGTGCTGCCTGCTGCAAAGGCAGCTTTTTAACTATACCGGCCACTCTGTGGAAGCAAAATGAGGCCTTTTAATCCCGTGAAGATTCCCGGTCTCAGAAACCATGCTGCTGGAGAGTCACTGTGAATTGGGATCAACTTAATCGCAATGAGCTTGGTATTTTGGTTGGGAAGGAGATCGTAACAGCTCTGTTCCCTCTTGTGCCAAGATGAATGGAAGCCGACTATGCAGCACAACCTTTTCACTAGATAGTATATGTACTTGGACTTCATAAACTGTGCAGTTGGAATAGATTCCATAGCCATGTATGTAAACATATCTTTCCAAAGAGACTCAATTGCTTAGCAAGGTTTGCAATAACGGAATCAAATTCAAGTTTTGTTTTAAGTGCAAAAGGAAAAACAAAAAGGATTCTTTATAGAAATGTTTAACTTGGGAACACTGCATATTTCATTTAAATGGTATATATATATATATATATATACCATTTATATATATGCTTGTGCGTTGGTTCTGACTCATAGCGAAGTTGTGCACAATAAATGAAGCCCTGCCTGGTCATGCATCATGCACCACCTTCATAATCTTCATAATCAAAGTCTATTGCTGCAGCCCCTGGGTTAGGGGACTTCCTCATGCTTGCTGCCCTTCTACTTTACTAAGCATCATGTCCTGTTCCTCATAACATATTTAAAGTACTCAAAACAAATCCTCCCATCTTCTTTTCTAAGTAGTATTCATACTAAACTTATTCCAAGATAAACCTGCTGTTCTTTTGGCAATCCGTGGTTCCCTCTCTCCCTTTATATATGTATAGCCATTATAAATAATAGAATATATATGTATTATATAATAGAATATATTGTATAATAGAATATATTATATAATATATTACAATATAGCCATTATAAATAATAGAATATATATAAACATATTTTTAATGGCTATATATATAAAATCTGCTACTTTAGTACACATAATCGGATTTTGACGCAAAATGTGGAGCAAAATTTTGCATCAGAGCTAAAGCAAAACAGCAGAATGCAACCCGACACATGTGATTTTTGTAAACAAAAGCAATTTGTGTTTCGGTCACTTGGTGTTAATTGGCGTTGTTAGTCTGAGTTGTTTAAACATTTGCAGCAGTGTTGCAAGCGTTTTTGCTATAATTTTCTTAGTTTTTGTGGCCTTTTGTACTGTTTTTAGATTAAAAACAAGGATCCTAAGAAAGAGTTTTTTGAAAAGAGTCATCATGCTAAAGAACTGGTAAACTATGTTATCGATATTGTTGATGAAGATTAGTAAACCCTTTTAGAAAACAAAGAAACACCAACAGCAGACAACAATAGACTGATTATTATTATTATTTCCTTTCAGAGAAAACCAGCCAGGTCCTAGTGAAAAAAGACAAAGAATGAGGGAAAACTCCTGAAAAGCAGCTACTAGTTGATTTCATGGAAGGGGATTCCCCTTCCACACAATGACTCTCTCCCCACACCTCCTCTCCACATCCATGTCCACAGATCCAGATCCTCATCAATGTCAAGGTATGGGCCATACTTTAAAAATTTTTTAAATGTTGTGTTTCTTATTTAAATTATACTATTTAACTCTGATTTTATTTAATTTGAAATTTCTGTGTAATTTTTAAAAATCATTTTATTGGGGGCTAATACAACACTTTTCAAAATACATACATACTTTCATTTTGTCACCCACATTTGTACATTTGTTGCCATCATCATTTTCAAAACATTTTCTTTCTCCTTGAGCACAAGATATCAGCTCCTCATTTCTCCCCCTACCTCCCAGCCTCCCTCCCTCACAAACTGTTGAACAAACCATCAAACGGTTCCTAATTAATATATTTGAAGGCAGTGTAATCATATATATTGTCCTGTAATTTGCTTTTTATTTGCAGCAAAGGATATTTTGTTTACATTTTTCACAGAGATATTTGCCTCCTTTCCTTTTATGATTATTGTGCCATTAAGACAAAGCTAAATATATAATCTTGTAAGTTTTGTCAAGCAATCATCAATGTGCTCAAAATCTTGTTCTACTTCACAGAAATATTTAATGGGTAAAAGTAACCAAGTATTACTTTTGATTATTCTATGCTTCATAAGTTATTGTAATGATGAATTTTATGGGTCAACTGACCAGGGTGTTGTTTCAGTTGTTTGGCCAAACCTCAGCCTAGTCACAGTTCTGTAATGTGATCTAATGTACATGAAAATGTAATTACAAGTCCATAGTATAATCTGTCACAGTGTAATCAATTGAAAAACAAGTCCCCCCCCCAAAAAAAATGATGAAAATAAGGAAGAAATGGGTAGTAGGGGCATGGGGTGCTAACCCACCCAAGGGGAGTGTATTGTTTATATCTCCACAGGAAAAGAGGGACCAGGCTTCAACCCAGTGCTCCAAGGTGTGAATACAACATGCCGGCTCGGAGTAGGGAACCAGTGGAGAGGTCTGGGGGGCTGACCCCCATCCCAAATACTAAGTGGATGCCTACCCCTCCCCTGAGAAGAAGTTATTTCAAATGATGGCACTGAATCCACAGCTCTGGGAGAAGGATATATCTGTCCAGAGCACACAGGAGCAGATGACGGGGGGCCTTGAGGACGATGACCCCAATTAGAGC
>NW_022111372.1:2947950-2975215 GCF_000313985.2 Echinops telfairi
ATGAATGTACAAATGCACATTACACAATTGATGTATGTATGGATTGTGATAAGAGTTGTATGAGCCCCTAATAAAATGATTTAAAACAAAGATAAGATATAATAATAATTTATAAATCATTAAGGGTTCATGATGGAGGGGGGAGCGGGGAGGGAGGGGGAGGGGAAAGAGGAAAATGAGGAGCTAATTCCAGGAACCCAAGTGGAAAGCAAATTTTGAGAATGATGAGGGAAACAAATGTATTTGTGCTTTACACAATTGATGTATGTATGGATTGTGATGAATTGTATGAGCCCCAATAAAATGATTAAAAATAAATAAAAACAAGTTCCCTGTAATGTGTCTGCCTCCTAAATATAAACAAGTATTTTGGCAGAGCTCTGTTTTTATCATTTCTTTATATCTCACCTCTGTCTCTCTACAACACACACACACACACACACACACACACACACACACGAAGGATCTTCAAATCTTTTTGGAAAAAGGGTATTAAAATATGAATATTTCCCACAATTTTTGGAACCTCTTTGAGTGTGTATGTGTATACATATGGTTATTGTGTAAAACTATACACACAAACCATATACAATGGTGTTACCAGATTTGACATCACTCAGTGCACTAACTCATGGTGTTTTCTCTCCACCCCTCATGGACTTCATTCCAAACAAAACTATATGGAATCCTTAGGAATGTGTATTATCAATTTGAAGAAAGGTGCATTATGTAATAAATAGAGTTGTAAATTGCTTAAATATAATTTTTGTAGATCATAGCATTACTAACAATAAAAATGTTTTGTAAAATATTTCTATATTGAATTCATTTATTAGATACATTACTGGTAACTGAGTGGAAGTCTATTTTCATTTTGCTCCTTTTCCTTGAATTACTTCTTTATTATTTTTTAAATCATTAATATAGGTTCAAAAATCCCAACTGCCACAATAATATGGCTAAAGCACTAAGATAATTTGACACGTTCAGTGACTATGAGATACTAACTACAAAAAAACCAACACCTGCAGACCAAGGGCAATACTCTCACAAGTCCCACCTGTCAGTATTTGAGTAGTAAGCCTAATTGTTTGGGTGTGTGTGTTAGTATTGTTTCACATTTTTCTCCCATTCTATCCAGGACTCTGGTAGTAGTTACAAAACCTGGTGCCAATTTGTGACTATTAAGAGTAAAGGGGTGGAGTTTAGCCTGTCAATCAGGTCACAGCTTGATGATCTCATTTGGAGCCAATACAGAGATAAATAGCTCACTGGAGGCAGGACATACAGACTCTCTCGGCTTGACTCCCTGGGACACATTCTTGTTGAAAAGCCATATGGGGCTATGCTAGAGCCCTGGAGCTGGAGGAGCCATGTGGAGACCTCTGCCAGCGCTGAGATGCTTCCACTGCCACTGGATTCACAAGACTTTCCACCCACTGGCCTGTGATCTTCCTGCATTCAGTGTCATTGTATGTGTTCTGTGAGTCTGAAGAGGAATTTATAGATTGGTATCAGGCATATGGGCTAATATCAGACTTATGGTCTTATGTGCACTGGGCTGGGATGTTTTTCTCAATGTTCAATTTTTCTTGAATATAAGCTCTTTGTTACACACATATAAGTGTCCTGGATTTGTTTCTGTAGTCAACCCAGACTAAGACAACTCTCTTCTCATTTTTCCTCCATTCTATCTAATGTGTTCTCTTTAAGAGCAGTTGATAATGGTAACTGGACACCATCTGATTTGAAGGACCGTTGCAATTGGCTAATAATTATAGCTCTGAGCACTGCACATTTGGAGATTCAGAAATCAAGCCAGCATAGAGTTTTAGCTGTGTAAAGAGATTGATACATGTAAACTGGATTACACAAATGCTCTGTTGTTAGAATTATTTTCAGGGATATATAGGTGTAAATGCAATTTTTTATTTTGAACTAAGTGAAGGTTTTCGGAGCAAATCAGTTTTTATCTAACAATTCATGCAAATTTTGTTTATTTCCTCATTGATACAATGTAGCATCACTTATCCTACTTGCTCCCTATGTTTCTTATTTGCATTCTTTCGTTTCTATTCCTTCTGAGCTTTCTCCTTGGTCAAATGATGCCACTTTGATATAAAATGACTGGTTATTCTAAGGTACACATACCGCCCTAGTGTTATTGTTCCCCTAATAGGCCTGCTTATTTTTAAGCTGAAAACTTAGCTGTGTGAGTACATCCATTAATAGTTCTCAAGGGTGACTAAGGGAATAGCCTTAGAGTGGTTTTGGCAGTCAATACGTGACTAGTAAGCCTGGTCTCTTTCATTATGTATGTATGTATGTACTTTTCCTCCCATTCTCTCAAGAACTTTCTAATGTATTCACTTTCCCAGCAGTTGATAATGGTAGGCAGATACCACCTAGTTTGTTCCCAAAGTATGTTGTCATTAGGTGCCGTTGAGTTTGTCCCGACTCAGAGCAACTACGTGAGCAGCAGAGCGAAACACTGCCCAGTCCTGTGCCATCCTCGCCATCATTCTTACGTTTGAGTTCCTTGTTGCAGCCACTGTGTTAAACTCTCTCATCAAGGGCCTTCGTCTTTGTCACTGCCCCTCTACTTTACCAAGCCTGATGTCCTTCTCCTGGGACTGGCCTCTCCTGGCAAGTCCAACATGACCGCAACAAAGTCTTGCCATGCTTCCCTCGATACCACCAGAAGCACTGCACAGAAATCATTTTGGGGTCACTCCTTTGACAGTGTCACCAGTGCAGGTCACACACCCCTAAACTCTGAAGTGGTGCTACTCTTCTGGCAGGTTGTCCTACTGTGCGGCTTGCATGTTGCTGTGATGTTGGAAGCGATGCCACAGGTATTTTAAATACCAGCAGAATCACCCCTGGGAAGCAGGATCCAGTGTATTTCCCGGCTAAAAACAGAGTAGGAAGAAATAGGCTATCCAATTCCGAGGGATAGTTCACTGAAGATCTTATGACTGGAAGCGGTGCCAAATAATTGTCCGGTTTAAAATGAGTAAGACCAGTTAGTTTGAGCTCCTTAATGCACAGGAAATGGATCTTTATGGGGTCCACTTCATTTGAATGCCTTTCCATTTCCCTAGCTTCAAAGTTTGTACATTCCACACTGTGATTAACAGACATTTGCAGCCACTATTTCTCACTATGTATCATGCCTCATCAACACATGAACGTCCTGAAGTCTTGGCTCCATCCAAACCATTAAGGTTAACTGTGCTTTGAAGAGCAGCTCTTCCCTGGTCAGTTTTTGAGTGCATTCCCACCAGCGAGGCTCATCTTCTAGCACGATAATACCTGATCTGCTGAAGCTCTGCAGAGGACACAACCTTGCTTGTTGAACGTGAAGCAGACGTGAGCACTTACTGAGAAAGATCAAATACGACATCTTTCAGTATGGAGTGCAACTCAATGTATATAAGCTGTACAACAATCTTCACAACTGGACCAATAAACAATATCATAGTAAATGGAAAAAAGATTGAAGTTGCCAGGAATGTCATTGTATGTGGATCCATAATCAACACTCATGGAAGCAACAGTAAAAAAATCAAACCATGGACAAATGTGCTGCTCAAGACTTTGTTGAAAATATTAAGAGATACAGTTGTATGAGCCCCTAATAAAATGTAAAAAAAAAAAAAGAAAATATTAAGAGCAAAGATGTCCCTTTGAGGACTAAGGTTCATCTAGGTATTTTCAATTGCTTCATGTACATATGAGAGCTTCACAAAGAATGAGGTGGCCTACAGAAGACTGCATGCATTTGAATTATGGTATTGGTGAACACTTTAAAAAGTGTGATAGACTGTTTGTAGAACAAATTTGTCTTGGGGGAAATATAGCCAGAATTATCCTTAGAAACAAGGATAACTAGACTTTGTCTCATATACTCTTGGTTATGTTATCAAGAGTCCATTATACACATTTTGGGCTCCTACTTAATTTTGGCCTCAATCTACGAACAATTAGTTCTTTTGACATGGTTTGCTCAACGTTGAGATCACTGAAGATATGGGTGCAAAGTGTGGTGAGGAAACTATATGTTGACTGGCTATTCGAAAGAATAGCGTCTGGGGTCTTAAAGGCTTGACTTAAATTTAGCAGCTGTTAATTGAGGTATCAACCAAGTCTGCAAGGAAGAAGCGTGCCACCTGTATGATTCAAGGATTGTAAATAACAAAGTCTAAATCTGAAAGAGTGAATAGTATCAGAGCTTAAATTGTGACACTCAGTTTAAAGAAGGCTGGGGATGACAGTGGAAGCCCCAAATACATTTATAGGGTCCACACATAGATAAGCCTCTGATGAATCCCCTTTGATTATAGTCAAGGGATGGAAATAGACTTGCCATCAGACAAAGATAATTGTAAAGTTGATTATTATAGATGTCTTAGGGTAAAATGCAATACTTTATCATTTGATCTCTCTTTTGGCCCATTTTAAAGTTTCAGTTTTTAATATTTTATCCTTTCTTTTTGAATGAGATTGTTCTAGGTTTTGTCGGGTCAGTGCTGTTGAGCTTTTGTTTCTTTGATCATTAGTTTCTTCTTCTTTGCATTTTGTATGCTTTTCTATGTACAAAGGATTGGGAGGTAACCAGAGACTGGGCTGATAATTGCCTCGGGGCATGGCAGGGGGGGATGGAAAATGACTACAAGAAGGAAATATTCTGAAGTTGATTGTGGTGATGATTGCACAAAACCTCTTATGTACCTCACGATGAACTTGCTTGACATGGGAAAAGTATATCTCAATTAAAATATATATATATATAATTAAAATTATAAATAACTAAAATTATGTTTTAAAATTAAAAAAAAAACTCTAGATATTTAAACTCCCAACAAAGAAAAAATGATAGGTAGCAGCACAAATAGCAAGAGTCTCCATGACCGATTGACACAGTGATTGTGATAGTAATGGGTCAAACATAACTCGTGAGGCTTGTACGGGACCAGGAAGTGTTTTGTTCTGTTGAACATATGGTTATTATGAGTTAGTGTGATTCAATGTCACTTAGGAACACACACACTCATGCATACACACTGAAACAACGCAAAAAACTCACTGTCATTGAGTCAATTCTGGCTCATAAGGACCCTGTTCCTGGGACTCTTTATGGGAGTATAAAGCCTTATCTTTTCTCCGAGGAACAGCTGGTAGTTTTGAAGTGCTGACTTTGTAGTTAGCAGCCCACCTTGTAACTCACTCAACCACCAGGGCTTCATATAAGAGGGGGTACTAAAAAAAAACCCCGATGCTCATTTGTTCTTTGGATGGGAGGGGGCTTGTGCTTTTGGTGTTTGCTCCACCAGGTTAGACTGTGAATCAAGCTTTTTATTTAGAGGTTCTGAAAAGATAGCATAACTGTGTGTGACAAAAAAGGTCTGAATTGTGACAGATGGGCGGCTGGTTTTGCCATCATGACAATGCGCCAGCTCTCACAGCCATCTCAGTGTACCCATTTTTGAGAAAACAGCCTGCTTCTCTTGCCCCATGTACCTTACTCACCTGACTTCACTCCATGCGACTTCTTTTTGTTTCTGAAAATGAAGAGGGACATGAAAGGACAGTGATTTGATGACTTAGAAGAGGTGAAGAAATAAACTAGGGAGGTGCTGTCAGCCATCCAAACAGATGAGTTTGAAAAATGTTTCCAAGAATGGTATTGCAGATTTTGACAAATGTATTAAGTGTAATAGAGAGTACTTGGAAGGTGATAAGGTTTTGTTAAAAAATGTTAAATACATAGCTTTGTAAAAAAATCTATTTCTTTTGGCTACACCTTAGTGTGTGTGTGTGTCTACAACCACCAAATCATTCTGTTGGACTTAGCAAATGAGGTGCTTATAAGCCACTAAGTTAATTGGATAGCCTCGAACCTATATGAGGAGGGAATCATGCAAAAATAAATGTGTAAGGAACCCTACCATGAGGATGGGTTACTTTCGACATCCTGTGAGGCACCATCCACACACTTGTTTTGGTTCAGTCCCTTGTTGTAGTGCATTTTTCAGTCCATTTCATTGAAGTTCTTCCAGTTTTTTCTTCACGCTCTACTTTACCAAGCATGATGTACTTTTCCAGGAACTGAACTCTGATAACATGTCCAAAGTATGTGAGATGAAGTTTCACTGTCCTCATTTCTAAAGGTCATTCTGATTGTACTTCTACCAAAGCAGATTTATTTGTTCTCTGGCAGTCCACGGTATTCTCAATATTCATCACCAACACCATTACTTCCCTCGTAAATCTAATAATCTTGAGCGTTGCCTATGGGTTCTGTGTAACCAATGCAATGACTTTTTGAACCCAGCTGAGAAGTAGAATGTTGTGGGAGAGATGATTGATATCAGAATTAGAAAACTTTTTCAGGGGGTAGATATGTCTCTTTCTTATAAGAACCAGCTTTGACCTGTTGATCTTGATTCTCTCTCTCCATTGTGAACTCGAGGAGAATAAAGACCTCCGGCACTCCATTTTTACATCTGATTAACAAGCAACCTAAAAAATTCATTGACATAGAGCAAATAAATAATGTATTCAGCTTAAAATTATAAAAGGATTAGCTGTTTGATGGTGAATTCTCCAGGGCATTTACAGTCAACTGTGACAAGGAGCCCTCGTAGGTTGCTAACCACAAGAACAGCAGTTTGAATCCACCAGCTGTTCTGCTGAAGAAACATGAGGCTTCTTACATCTGGAAAGATGAACAGTCTAGGAAACTCACGGTAGAACTCACAGTTCTGCTCTGTCCTGTAGGGTCACTATGATTTAGAATCAACTTGATGGTGATGATGCTTTGTGATTGTTTTGTTTTGTTTGGGTGCATAATCAAGATCTACTGTTCTTAAGTAAACTCATTTGAGTGTTCCTATTAGCCACCTATGGTTGATTCAGCGTGGCCTTGGCTGGTTCAAGCAGGTCACCTTAGTGCTTATCTAGGTGCCTTATCTTCCAGCGAGTTAGTCTGCATATGCATTTCCTCATTGTTATTGCAGTGGAACAACAGAAGAGAAAATTCTGAAAGAACTGAAGAAAACACTTAAGACTGTAGTTGAGATACTGAACGACACCAAAAATATCAAAAGAAGATGGAAGGAGTGTGGAGAGTCGCTATATGAAAGTAAATAGGTTCTATTCAAGCATGTCACATGTGATTAAAAACTGCTGCTTTTGAAAAATCAAGTTCAAGTTGCATTCAAGGTATTGGCAACAAATAAGGCCCCAGGATTCCAGATGCTCCACCGCTTGGGTGTAACACTGGAAGCAATCATTCATCTGTGTGAAGAAATTTGGAAGATAGCTACATGGACCGCCAACTGGAAGAAAACTATACTCATGCCCATTTTGAATAGATGCTATTAAAACGACTTCTGAAATTATTGAGTCAAATCATCATTATGCCATGGCAGCAAAATTTTGCTGAAGGTAATTCAAAATGACCACAGTGATAAATTGATAGGAACTGACAGAAGCTCAAGAGGGGTTCAGAAGAGCTTGTGGAAGGAGGGCTGTATTTGCTGATGTCAGTTGGGATTTGACTGAATGAAGGTAATGGCAGGTGTTTTTCTCTTTTTGTATTTTATGCCCTATGTGAAGACATTCATCTGTGGGGCATATTATTAAATCATTGATAATTTAAGAGAATAGAGTTAATCATCTGGAGTTGTTATAGCAGAAATATGGTAAGTAGATGATTTTATTAAAAAAATATTCTCACCCAGTTTAGGAGTCTAGAACCTAAAGAATTCAGTGGTGTAGAGCAAATAAATAATTTATTCAGCTTAAAAGGTGATGAAAGCCAAATTCCAGAGAAAGGCCCCTTATATTGGATAAGGGCTACAACCTGTCTAATGATATAGCATACCCACTCTAATCTTACAATTGACTGGTTTATTATACCAAATCACATCACTGGGGGATGATCATGTCATTGCATAATTTCTTCATTATATAACTGCCAAACCACTATGATCCATGTCAGCCAACTTGACACGTTTCTTGAAAACACAATGCAATTCATGAGAAATAGAAATTCCAGAATATCTGGTGGTGTACTGGTTACATACTGGACTCGCAGTCCAGCTGGTCTGCAGTTGGAAATCAGCAGCAGCTTCTCCAGAGAAAGACTGGGTTTTCTATTCCGGTAACAGTTACAGTCTCTGGGACCCACAGGGGGTTTTGTGAGTATGCATTGATGCAAAAGCAGTGAGAATTGCGTTTATAGAGAATCTGTATATGAATCAAAAGGCAGTCTTTTAAACAGAACAAGGTAACCATGAGTCAGAAAAAACTACAGTAGATGGCAACTAACAACAGTCATAGTTTTTGTTATATTTCATTTTACACTTGTCTAGAAGATAGTTCTTAATCTTAAAGCATGGCTTGTTCTACTAGGATGAGGGGTCTGCTAGTATCGTGTGAACCTTTAGAGGGCTTAACAGAAATATCAGAAAATATTTTATCAATGGGATTTGAATCTCACCCTTGTCTTATAAACACAAGAAGGGATATAATTGCTGATGTCATGTGAATCTTTGCTCAAAGAAGAGAATACAAAAACGTTGCTTACTTCTGTTTTGTTGACCATGTAAAGGCACATAACTGTTTTGACCATAATAAACTATAGGTAACCTTGAGAAGAATGGAAATTTCAGAACACATCATTGTGCTCATGAGAAACTTGTACAGGGATCAAGAGGTAGCTGTGTGAACGGAACAAGAGAATACTTCATGGCTTAAGATCAGGAATGACGTGTGTTCAATCTGTATGTTCATACTTGTTCAATCTGTATGCTGAAAAGCAACTGATCAGAGCGGCTGGATAATATCAAGAAGATAAGAACATCGTGATCAGAGGAAGGCTTATTAACAACTGTTACATGCAGATGACAAAACCTTACTTGCTTAAGTTAGAAGTTAGAAAGTTAGAAAGACAAACACTTGCTAATAAAGATCAAGGATTGAAACCTTCAGTATGGACTGCGATTTAATGGAAAGAAAACCCAAATTCTCACAACTGGATTGATATGATCATGCTAAGAAAAGATTGAAATTGGTAAGGATTTTTTGTCTTGCTTGGGTCTGCAATCAATACTCATGGAAACAGCAGTCAGGGCATTAAAGGGTAAGTTACTTTCTGCTGCCTAAGCCCTCTTTTAAAGTGTTGAAGAGCAAGGATGTTACTTTGATATCTAAGGTGTGCTTGACCCCAAGCATGCTATTTTCAATCGCCTCATATGCATGTGAAACAGTGGTGGTCATCAGCTGTTTCTCACCAGTTCCGCAGAATGGATGCTTAAATTTTTTTGTTGAGTTTGGTAATCAGGGTTCTCTCTAAGGTGGGTGGGTGGACAGCCACCCAATGCGGAAATGACAAATTTACATTCCTTATTCTTTTTCAGCGTTAATCTATGCAACAGGATATTATAAGCATTCTAAGTAATGTTCATTCCATCCATAGATATAACGTCATAATATCTATTTGTAATATTTACTTGCAATATTTATGTATTCGTTTCTTAAAACACATTATGCTTTAAAAGAAATACTACATTTTTATTTCCTTGAGTGTGTTACTTTAGTAAACAAACAGCATAAAGAGAAAAAGTGCTAAACAATCAGAGGGTGACATGCTGTCATTCATTTCAGCTTTGTGTTGTGGCCCAAATTCTCACAAGATTTTATGAGTGAATTATACAATACATGAATGTGTTCATAGAGCTAAAAATATTATCAGAACAATTGCTGTAAGGTCAGCAGAGGAGAAGTCGTCTGTTTCTAATGCGTAAAGCACAATGACTATTGCCTACCTGGCCTACCTCTATAGGAATGAGATCCTGCTCCTACAATGAAAAGATGGTTAAGGATAAGTCACACAGCTGATGATTCTTGCAAAAAATAAGAAATATTGCAAGTGAGCATGCCAGTGAAGAAGCAATAAGGAAATATACTGAATAATCGTTTTATTTTCATCAGGTATTAATTAATATTTTAATTGATATTTTAAACTTGTTTTATAATATAATCTAGTTTTGTGTAACTTTTATTGTTCTTATTAACGATGTAAAACCATGTATAAGGTTTCAGTGGCGAGAGCCAAGTCCCTCTTTGTTGTCTGCTGTTAGTCTGGAGGCTCCACTGAAATCTGTTCCCTCTGGGTGATCCTGCTGCCATTTGAAAGACTAGCGAAATAGCATCCAGTATCCCAGCATCACACAGCTGTCAGACAAGTGGTGTTTCAGCAAGCTGGAGAAGGACTGGAAGTACTCACTCGTCTAGTTGGCCAACTGACTGGAAAAGAACCATGTTTGTGCCCATTCCAAAGAAAGGTGACCCAACAGAATGCTCAAACTATACAACAGTGTTAATGATATCTCATGCAAGTAATTTTTTGCTTAAATCACTCAACAACTGTTGCAGCATTACATTGACAGAGAACTACCAGATCTGGCTGGATTCAGAAGAGGATGTTGAACAAGGGATATCATGGCTGATGTCAGATGGATCTGTGCTCACAGAAAGATGTTTACATGTGTCTTTTTGACTATGCAAGGGCATATGACTGTGTGGACCATAGTAAACTGTGGATAACCTTGAGTAGAATGGGAATTACAGAACACTTCATTGTGCTCATGAGAAACTTGTACATGGATCAAGAGGCAGTTGAGCAAGCAGAACAAGGGAGTACTTCATAGTTTAAAATCATGAAAGGTGTGCATCAGGGTTGTATTGTCTCACCACACTTATCCAATTTGTGTGCTGAACAAATTCCCAGGGAAGCTGGGTTATATGAGAAGGGTGCAGCATCAGGATTGCAGGAAGTCTTCTTAACAACCGTGGTAGGCAGATGGCAAAAAATTGCTTGCTGAAAGTGAGGAGTTGAAGCACCTGCTGATGATGATCAAGGATTATAACCTTCAGTTTAAATTACAAGTCAACGTCAGGAAGATGAAAATCCTCACAACTGGCCCAATAGGTAACATCATGGTAAACGGAGAAAAGGGTTTTGTCTTGCTTGGATCCACATTAATCAGAGTTCATGGAAACACCAGTCAAGAGGTCAAAATACATATCACATTAGTTAAATCTGCTACACAAGACCGCTTTAGAGTACTGAAGGGCAAAGGTGTTACTTTGAGGACTAAGATGCACCTGACCCAAGCCACTGTATTCTCCATTGCATCATATGCATGTAAAAGTTGGATATTGAATAAGGACGACTGTAGAAGAATCGGTGCCTTTGAACTGTAGTGCTGAAAAGGAATACTGAAAGTACTATGGATGACTAAAAGGATAACACCAATCTGTATGGGAAGAAGTAAGGCCAGAGTGCTCCTTAGAACAAAGGATGGAAAGAATTCTTACATACTTTGGACATGATGTTAGGAGAGAGACCAGTTCCTGGAGAAGGACATATGTTTGGTATAGGAGGAAGGGTGGCCATAAAAAGGAAGGCCCTCAACAAGATGGATTGACACGGTGGTGGCAACATTGGACTCAAGGATAGGAACAATGGTGAGGTTGGAGCAGTGGTTACATCAATGGACTCAGGTATAGGAACAATTGGGAGGATGAGACAGAAAGTGACATTGTTCATTCTGTTGTATACAGGATTGCGATGAGTTGGAGCTGACACAATGGTACCTAACAATAGCAACATATGAAATAATAAATTGCCTTTTGCATATAATTTTTAGACTTAAGATTATAGCTAGGGCGGTGAATTGGTTGTTAACTTATTTGAATCCTTCCACTGAGGTGCAGGTTGGCTATTGAATAAATAAGACAGAAGAAGCAGGGATGCGTTTGGATTTTGGTACTGGTGAAGACCATTGACAGCACCATAAACGGCCACAAAAACAAATAAACATTCCTGGGAAGAAACACAGCTAAAATATTCCCTAAGGCAAGGATGGTAAGACTTTATTTTACATACCTTGGACATGCTCTCAAGAGCATCAAGTCCCTTGAGAAGGACACCGTGTTTGGTAAATTTGAGGGTAGCCAGAAAGAGGGAGGCCCTCAAGGAGGTGCACTGACTGTGGCTGCCATGCTGGGCTCAAGCACAGGAATTATTGTAAGGATGGCACGGGTCACAACGTTGATGAGCCTTTCTCCTAAACTTATTTCCTCAGTGATGCATGCAAAATGAAGCAATGCTGTCTTCAGTATTGACTTTCATGGTCACCTGAAGTCATCTACATTTCAAACAGAAGGAAAGAGAAAGGAACTTTGCATGGATTTTTATGAGCCACACGAGCCGTGTGGAATCTCTCTGACTTCCACAGTCTCATTTCCCTCCTACTCTCTCCTTCTTTCCATTTTTACTGTCAAAGACATGTATGCTTGAATTGGGTCTGGGTGGATAATCTCTATTTCAAAATCAACTGAATAGCAACCTTAATTAAAAAACTCCCAACTTTCTTACTAATCTCTAATTTAGGAACAATTCCATAATATAATTCTGAAGCTATCGCAACTTTCCAATTCATCCTGGATATTAAAAGCAATTGCACTTGGGTGAAAACCATTACCCAAAACAATGGGATTGTTCTAAATGCTTGTTGACAACCTCTCCGATGAAAATATTTCATTCTTACTCCTTTGCTACTATTCCTTGTATCTAAAGCCTTTGCCAAAAAATTGACCTTGATTCAAAAACTCCCACTGTGTTAAGCTGGAGTTCCTAGAGAATCGAAACCCGTTATACTTACATATATATAAGAAATACATTTATATGAAGACAGGAATTTATAGCAAGAAAGTGGACCACACTGAGGGGTCAAGTCTAATCCAACTTAGGCACTTGAGTCAGATGCTACCTGGAGTGCCTTCCGGACTCACACAGTTGCCAGAGTAATGAACCAGGAAGCAGGAAGACAAGTGACAGATGACGTGCACCTCAAGTAAACACTCCTTTATTAAAACAACTGGGATCTTTGCAAAGATGCAGAGGACACTACATACTTGGACTTTTGTTCCCACAAACTCACATATAAACGTTTAAATATCCATATTTGGATTCCCAATGAGCAGCTCTTGAACTCTTTAATTAATGATCATCTTGATAGGATACAAGAAGCACAAAATATTTAATGGTCACGTATGGCTCACTCCACCCACAAACCTTCTTACTACTCTTTTTAAGTGCATTTTAAAAATTGAACTCAGGAAGGTTACCATTACATTCCTTTGGTGGGATATGGTTGAGGGGTGAGAACTCAGAAAGGTTAGCATTACATCCTCTCTGATGGAGCGGAGTGGGAGTGAGGAAAGAAAAAGCGAAAGATACAGTACATCTCTATTAAATTTAGTTTGAAATTATGCCTTTGATATTGTAACCAGGTTGGCTCTCCTCCATTCTGAGAATACAGCTGACCCTGATGTCCTTCACACAGTTAGAAATATGTGTCTTCTGCCTTATACGAGGCATAGTAGCTCATCCATAGTAAAATTCAGCCAATTATGAGTAACGGCTCAGAATGGTATTATTAATAAAGAATGACAAAATTATGGGCGAAAATACACTAAGTAGCTAATTACTATTTGTCACCTCTAAAAATGATGTTTAAATTCAGATTTGACCTGAATTTTTGAGTAGCATGACTCAAAATAAGGTTTTGTTGAAAAATTATTGAATATTTAGGCAGTATGTTTCAATCTTTTAATTACAATTTTTGTTTAGATTAACAGAGGGATAAAAAAAATCCCAACATTAGCATATTATAAAAGTCAAGGCTATTTTTAGGTTAATCCGATAATTCAAACCTTGATTGATGTTTCTAAATAAAAAGCTTAACCTCTCTAATTTAGGGAATTGTAATGCCTATGGAAGGTCTCCTTTACTTTTATTATTCATTGTTTACACATGCAAGATATGGACCATTCACTATTCATGTTTATAAAACTGATATACTATATATATTTAGCAAAGTCCATTGTGTAACAGCAAAGTTCACAATGCATTTTCTGTGTCAGCAGAGTCTGAGTGTAAGTGATGATATGAGAGATTGGTCTGTTTTGATCTTTACTTAGCAAAGTGGAAAACGAGTAACAAAGCATTCTCTCTGTGATACCCTTTTTTGTGCAGTGTCAGATTAAACAATTAAAATGACTGGATAGATGAGCTGCATATTTTATTTTGTAAGAGCAAGCATGATGAAATATGCCCGTGTGTGTGTATATCTGTATGCTCATGTGTACGTACGTGTGAGAAATATTCATAACTTGTATGTATCTTAACTTGATTTATATAGCAATATTGTCATGTTTTACTTGACAATTTAGAGAAACCAATGTTTGACAGGAAGACCAAAGAGTTGAAGCAAGTTGCTGCTTATATTTTGTGCTTTGTTTTTCTTTCTGGACATTTTTGGAACCTGGAGAATGAGCATCTTTCATTAAATATATATTTTATTATTGGATATAACTATGCATTATTTTGCTTTTTGTTCTTTTTACGATTGAATGCTTGCAATTCTTATTGATCTAGATAGGAATTTCCCTATCCCTTTCTTTTTCCAAAGCAACGTTTTTTGGAAAGTGTAAATATAAAAGATATGCCTTTAAAAATGCTAATACAATACAAAATAAAATTAAATATATTTTA
This sequence comes from Echinops telfairi, assembly GCF_000313985.2. NCBI lineage: Eukaryota > Metazoa > Chordata > Mammalia > Afrosoricida > Tenrecidae > Echinops > Echinops telfairi. The sequence goes on from NW_022111372.1 coordinate 2,962,586, forward strand.
TGAATGAAATAATGATTCAAAAATCAATGGAAAACTTTACAGAAATTCTTTCTCTTTGATTTGGGTATATTATACATTATCTATGCATGTCTATACATTAAAAATAACTTTAAAAACCAAACTCATTGCCATTCAGTTAATTCTGGCTCAAAGCAACCCTACCAGACCGAGCAGATGTGCTTCTGTGGGTGTCTGAGCCTGCGGCTCTCTACCAGAGTGGAAAGCCTCGTCTCTCTCCTGCTGAGTGGCTGCTGGTTTCCAACTGCTGACCTTGTGGTTAGCAACCCACTACATAAGCACTATGTCACCGGGGTTATTGTATCTATATGGCTATAGATAATTCTGTCTCTCCTAAGGTGCCTACTATAAGAGTAAATTCTATTTTTAACAAAAGAATTGTGAACTGGGTATCAACATAAACCAATATGTATTCATAAGCATTGGTCAAATATCACCATCAGGAATAATCAAAGCTTAACATTCTAATGTGGAATGAGAAGTACATAATGATGAAATCATGAAAAAGCATAGAACTTCTGTGAACATCCCAATTTGGTGATATTTTAAGAGGCTAACCATTTCAAAATGCTTCCTTTTTATTTTTTTACAGTGTAGTTGAGTGGCCTGTGAACAATGTAAATTCATATCAGTTTCCACATTCATTATACGTATACACATTGATAGTAGGGTTTCTGCCCATATCCTAATGTGGTAACCCCCAAATGAAGCACCTAACATCATCTCTTCCTTGTCATCATATGCTGTCATTGCCCCTGCCACCCCCCTAGACATTAATACATCCTGTAAGCTGGGCAACTGTGCCTTTTCATCTCCTGCTGCAGAATCAGCAGTCATAACAGCTATTCTATTCATGAATATGTAAATTTAACATGCTATAAAATAAAAAATAAATTAGCAGGCAGTTCCCATCACAGACTGTGTCCAACTCTATTTAACTAATATGTGAAGAGCCAAAGTTTAATTTTGCAAGCATTTTGAATCAGTGTTGCAAGAGATGCTATAATTATGTAATATGAAAATACATACATGGGACAGGAAGATGCTCATGATAGCTGGGCTCCTAATAAATCGGCATCTATGCGTGACTGCTGATGAACGCAGATCCTCTTATCTCCAGTAACAAGAGGGAAACACCTTAGGTCCTTAATAACCTTTTATGTGCGGACTACGTTCCACCCCCATACCTCAGTCCAATAAATGGTTAGAACAATGTATTGCTTACATATGTATGCATATATATGATAATATAGTTATATATTATGGTGTAAATATATGTACTTTTTTTCGGGGGAAGCAGAGATATGTTGACTATTTTGCTGATGTGTTGTGGAGAAGCATGAAATTCTGGGCAGGAAATAATTGGTGAATTTTAGGACTTAAATGACTTGAATATTTTGACGGCATGCATGCCTATGCGCCACTCTGCAAACAGCGCTACTGCAGCTTGTGCATGGTAATTAGGTTGATGTGATTATGGTGAACTAAAGGCACCCTCACTGATAATTTTATAGTGAATATTAAAGACATATATGCTTTCCAGTGTACAACAAATGAACCTGAACTGCTGTCAAAGGCTAGGAGGATAGTGCGGCCAACGCACCTATTGTGTCCCTGCTGCAGAAAGGATCCTGCCGATTGGCCACTGTCTGCAGCACATAGCACTGGCTGCTTATAAAGGACTTGTCTCGAGGAGAGCCTGTAGGTTCTCCATTGTCTGGTAAAGTTCATATGACTGCATTCTTTTTTTTTTTGCAAAGAGGGTGGAGGGAAGAGGGGGAAGGAGGGGATGTCAGCTGAACTGTAAAAGCTGCACAGATTTATTCTCTCTCTCTCTCTCTCTCTCTCTGCTTCTACATAGATCGTTTCTGTTTCATGCCCTGTCTCATTTTGCATAGCTAAAAACGAATGCTAATTAAGATCCCTTGTCTTAACCTGCAAATAATAACTCGGATGTAATTAGAAAGCAGGCGAGAGTTTAAAATTCTGGTAGGGGACCAAAAAACATCAGTCACGGTACTTAGGAGGGAAATGAAGAATTTTGTTTTTCTGTAATCAAGGTAAACATGGGAGAGGGAAATTTTCCTCTCCTCTTTCTTAGCAATTTTAACCAATGGTGTTTTCTACAGTAGATGGTTTCTACTGTAATCCACAAACTATTTTAGCCATCAAATCTAAAGAAAATAGATCAGTGGCAAGCGAAGCCTTCTTAATCCTTCTTAGGATGCAATTCAGATGAAAGAACTGCTTTTTTAAAAAAATTATTTTTCTTTTTTTTATGTGTGTGTTATAGATGGATCTGAGAATGCTGTCTGGGCTTGGTGCCAAGGGCTGGTATTTCACAGCAGCGACCGCCTCACAGAAGAGCTGGGGGAAGCAGGAGGGAGACTCTCTCTTAGGGTACCACTACTATGGAGACACAGCTGGGCTGAACAAGATTTGCTTCAAACGACAACAAGCGAGACAGAAAGTATCTGGTTCAACCGCTGCCCAAGCAGGCAGGCACCAGAAGAGCTAGCAGCCAATCCGGCCATGCTCGAAGCCAGCTCTGCGGTTCAGCCAATCAGTGACATCACTGGTGAGAAACTCATTTACATCATGCAGTAATGAACTTTGTTTAACATAGTCGCCCTCACCCCCACCCCTTTCCTCTTACCCTCCCTCCCCATGTTAAGGCCTTTCATTAATTATTCTGCTGGCATAATTTAAACTGCTATGCAAAAATGTGGCTACATTCTCACTAATAGCTTTTTCCTTTCTTTCCTCTCCATTGGTGCCTGCCGTCATTGAAAGTGATTCTGGGTACATTTCTATTTTGTTTGGGCCTTGCAGAATTACCTTCGCTTTCTGAAAAGTCTTAGGGGAAAAGAAAACCTGTTTGTTTTTGTCTCACCACCCCCCACCCCCACCCCCTCGGAATAGCCGGCTTTCTCCAAGTCAGAGGTCAGAACTGCACAAGGTAATAGGGGATAAAAGGTGCATTGCCATGGAGCTGACCATTTTTCCTAGCAATTTGCTCCTAGTGTTTCCTTTAATGTTTCCAGATTTTATGCCGCAGAGGCCATTTTACATTCAGTGCTTTATCAAAAAACTCGTGTGAGCATCTGTCACAATGGAGGAAAGTTCACTCTTGTTATATTTCATTTCTCACTGCTCTCGGCCAACATGTCATTTTATTGATGAATGGAACTGAGGTCATTTCTGGACAAATCTCCCTTCCCATCTCAGCAGAATGCTCCTGATTTGCATCCATTTAGTAGCAAACCTGAATACAGGGGCCAGTTTGAAAAGAAGCTAAGCGACTGGCTTGCATGTTATTTCGGAATATATTGCTGCAAAGCTGTATGTTCTTCAGAATGCATCATATTTAACATCTGTCTTAGTATTTCCTACAAAATGCTGGCTCTCCAGGCCAGTGTAATGCCTTTGGTAGATTTATTGGATTGTTCCAATAATCACAGTAGGCTGGCCGAGATGATATTTGCAAATGGGCTCATTGAATTGCAGAAAACCTTTAGAAATACAATTTGGTGTAGCATACTTGTATTTCATTTGTCAGGAATAGAGTCAATTATTCTATAGATACTTTAAGTGGGCTGGGGCATGTGCGATTTCTATTTGGTCAATAGAATCTCCAAGAGTGAAAATGGGTCAGACTTAAATATGAGGGTTCTGAAGTCTTATCTCTGTTGCTTACTGGCATGGAAGAAACACAGTTTCTGGCAGGGAAGGTACAGTGTTCAGCTCTATTTTTTTGTAAGTATTTAAAATATATAATTATACAAAGACAGGGCATTTAACAGACATTGACAAGGGTTTCTATAACAGTGCATGAGTCCCTGAGGAAGCTTAAAGGGCACACTGATAGTCATAGTTCCTTTTTAAAGCATAAAAAGGACTTAGACGCCACGGCCCTTTTAATTCTGGAGGCATTCCACCATCCCATCATCAGTATTCAGGCTGCGACAGTCCTGAAACAGCACGAGCTCCCCTGCTGCAGATCCTGTCATTTGAATCGTGTGTAATAAAATATTATCCTACTGGGGCCCTTCTTTCAGTAGGAGAATGGTTTATACATTCTGCTCGAGGAGAACTTTTGGCTCCTTGCCGACTCACAGCCATTACTCATATAGGCAATCACGATCGTCTTCCTTAAGGAATAACATCTGCACAACCTCCTGAGCCAAAAATCTGCACCCTCCCCCCACGTTGTGAATTATGATTTCTTGGAATTCGGAGCACTTTACAAAACTGAAGTAGAAAAATGGAAGGCTTGAGGAAATGGATCAAAATGTTATGGAGCATGCCTTGAGATGAAATAATGGATGATGGTAGGATCAAGGGGGCCTGCAGCCCACGGAGCTGGGCTGTCATGTGAAGAAATGGCTGTATTTCTCCAGACATTGTAGTAAGGTCCTGGAAAGGGTGTGGCCACGTGGAGGGAGAAAGGGAGGGTGGAGATGGTTGTGAAAAACGAGGAACCTTGTCCCACCTCAGGAAGCAGGCGATGTGAAATCCAGGCACCATACTGGTCCAGAAGTTCGAAGGTCAAGTGCTGACTCTGCTTCTTTCTTTTGTCATGACCGTGACCAGCTCTCTTCGTTTCTCTCAGTTAGTTGGTCTTTATCAGTAAAATATTAAATGTGCTGCTAACCGAGAGAACTCTTCTCTCTGTATGGGCCATCCTCCCATATACATATTTTTTAACAGTAGAAATCCTTCTTTGCTATAAGGACTTGGTCAAACGTATCCTCGGGTGTGAAATCTTTTCAAACGACTGGGGCCAGAATCTCTCACTTTCCCATGATTACCTTTGTGCTTCCCTTCCTGCATGTGTGGTGGCCGACAGTGCCGCCTGGTCACATGTGTGCATATATGTTTTGTCGCTACTAGACTGAAAGCCCCTTGGGGGCAGAGATTTCATTGAATCCCTCTCTCATCTCCAAGAATAATCAATTGTGAACCTAAGTTTTAAATACACATTTCAATGAATGAGCTAAAAGTTCATCTGAATTGTACAGGGGTGTAAGAATGCCAGGCATTGAGTTTGCTGTTCTCCATGACCACTTGGATCAGCTGATGTCAGCTTTACCTACCAATGGACTGTTTCTCATTTCCTTGGCCTTCCATAGAACTCTGAGGACAACACTTAGGGTGCATTATTTTTCTCAGCTAGTTGTAAACAAATGTAAAGCCTTTAATGGATCACATTTGGATTTAAATCAACTTAGTCTGGTGTTTTAAAATGTAAGAAGAAATGAGTGAAAATGATGCAAATTAATGGCAAAACTTCCCTGGTAAACAAATTATGCTATCCAGATCTACTTTAATGATGTAGAAGAATTAATTACTTGAAAGAGGCAAGCAATTAATGTTGGATGCTGAAATACTCTACAAAACATACTAAATCAGGAAAGTTTAAATCCTGAGGTTCATCCTTGTTGTCATAATTGATCTATAAAATAGCACAATAACATTAAAAGAGCACATTTCTAGATGTTGGTAATACTATCTGATAACATAACATTTAAATATATGCTTTCGGTGATTGTGTTAATTCTGCTAAATGGAAATGAATTTCTTTTCAAAGAGTAATATTATTGTTATTATATTTGCAAATTATTTTTAGATTTTCAAAACCCCATTTTGGACTATTTTTCTAGTATATGCTATGAGAGGAGGATGAATAACTGGAAGTAAATAAACATTTACATTTTTATATATGGAATAATTAAAATTCTAGAGTTGTAAATTATCTAATCAAAATTCATTATTTCATAAAATCTTAGAGGTAAATAGTTGCTTGTACAAGGTTACCTTTCAAGTCACTGGGACAGTTGAGTCTGTTAAATTGAATTTTTAGAAAGACTGGTGTTTAATATTAATTTCACTACACCAAGTTATCTTCACTTTGAAAATAAGTCACAGAGGATTATATGAGGTATTGTGCTAACATCAAGTATATTCACCAATTTATTTTACATGATCCACAAAACAATACATTGAGTGTGGAGGATTCCCATTTTGTCTATGTAGGTGAAAAAACATCAGGCCAGAAGTTACTGAGGTGTGTTTTGACCTGGGCGCTACATTGATGTTAACCACTGATGATTACATTAATATTGATAATAGTTTTCTTTAGATAAAATTTGGAAACATGATTTCCAAGTTCCCTCTGCAGTGGATTTGAATCAACTAACAAAAATACACGATGTTAAAATGATAAGATTGTTTGGAAACATTTAAGTGGTGTCAGTTTACACATATTTTAAAGAATTCCTTGTGCTATTTTTTTAAAATATCCATTATTTTTTCTGTTCAAGTCTCCAGTTATCTGGAATGTCTGAGACATTTCCTTCTAACCCAGTGCCAGCAGCAATAATTTTGACTCCTATAAGTACCTGAGATGATTTGTTCCTCCTCAGATAATTAACATTTTTAAAAGACAGTACATATGGTAAGAGTCGATATTCTTCTATTCAGAAAATTACATTCGTGAGATCAGAAAGTAAATATGGGACCTCGACAATTTAGATATATACTTATATATTTATATCATGGTTTAAGACTTGATAACTTAAAACAATTTAATTATGAATAATATTGTGTATTTTCTATGCTTATTAAAGTGCCATGGGATCCCCCCTACAAATAACATGAAATCTATACATTTTTTGTGACAACTGTGCAAACTCCCCACACCCACGTGATATTTTCATAAGAATCTTGATGCCAATACTGTACATGCTGCTGATTTCCATCGACACAAGAAGACATACTTAAACTATGAAATAAGACCTAACAGGAGCCAATGGTTTCCCTGAAAACAATATTACAAGTTCTTAGCCTTCGGCTGTCCAGCTAATGTGTGATAATTATCAATTTAGAGGAAGAGAAATAAGCATACCATTTCAATGGCTTGCTTTCAAGTTATGGGGGGACCTCCCAACTCAAACTATGGCTTTTTTACTATAAGTTATTCATTTCCTATACAATTATGACCAAAAGGTAGTTTCAGACTAGTTTTACATTTGTAAGGAGTAGATTAAAGAAGATGAACAGAAAGATATACTTTACCTGTAACATGGGAAGAGAGGAAAATGAGGTAGGAATTCAATCCTGAAAAATATCACAAAACAAGTGGGATATATGCCCAGGCATGCTATGCCAGAGCGTTTTACTTACTTCATTTAATCACTTTTGCATATTTTACTTGTGGGTACGTTATGTGCATGGTTGTATTATTTGCTACAAAATACAATATTGGTAAGCCAGATAGAAATTATAAAACATACCCTTTTATTTTGGTACTTCTTATGTTATAAAAATGTAGATGATTCCTACTCCAAAAGTAGCTCTTGAATTAGAAAATCGAGGTAAATATGGGAAATTATGCTTGTACGGCCAGACCATTGGGTTTGCAACTGAGAATCACTGAGTTGTGTGATGGCATATTAATAGTTAAAACGGATTTAAAGGTCTGTGTATTTCCTCCTCTCTTCTACTTAACCTTCAAAGCATGCTCAATATCAACCACGGTAGCAAGTCCCTTGAGGTGCTAGTAAGTATTTCATGACAGTGAGGACAGTGTGTCATACTGTTAGTGACAGTGGCATTCCGCCATCATTGAGTGCTGGGACAAGAAGAGGAACAAACAGATATGCACGAATGGCTAAGAGTCACTGGGATACATTCAATCCATGATGTGTAGGCATTATTTCATTTAATCCCCAAATCAATTATTATGCTTATTGTACAGATGAGAACATGGAGTTTCAGAAAGGTTAAGCAATTTGTCACAATCATCTCAACAATAAACAACAAAAGAATGTTTAAACCTATTGCTCGAATTAAAGAGTCTGATTTGAGTGCCCAAATTCTTAATCATTATGCCCAAATTGAATAATTTCTGCACATTATTTCACTATTTGGCTGTAAGAACTAAACATTTTTTAATGAATTACATCCATAAGTAGTTTACCTGGTTCAGTGTCTTGCATGTGCATGTACACTTTTAACCTTGTGCTTTGTACACCAACTTAACAGGGATTGACCTAACAATGTTATCCAGGTTAAGGTTTTCATTATATCTTAGTACTTATATAACAATTCAGATCACTTAAAATAATGCATGCAGAAGCACTTCTAAATAATAAAGCACTAGATGAATGTAAGGTCATGATAATATTAAAATGTCTTTGTAAGCCTGACTAAAAATGATTATTAAAATAAATGTTTCCATTTTCTCCTACCTCTATCTGGTCTACTTATTAAATATATCACCTATCTTATGAGGAAATGTAATGCTCACTGATTTGGCAATTGCTGAACGTCACTTAACAGTTGCCCTCTGCTCTGGCTATTAGCAAATTTAAGGTCTTGATTCTTCAAGGGTGTCTTTTCTTGTTCTATTCTGATTAGACATCTTGTGTCTACAAAATATTGTGATCCAGGGATTCCTAAAGCAGTAGAATCTTGCAGTAAGTGAATCTGCTTTAATAAATCTGCCAGACGTTTTTTGCCCCCTAGAGCTTTTAATACTTTCTTTTATTTCTATCTTAAAGAATTTGTTTTCTGAAGGAGATAGTCAACACATTGCTGAATTTAACACAATCAGTTTAATTTGGAGAAATCGCAGGAGAAAGTTGAGTGTGAAGAGTTTCCTGCATTCACTGATGAATCATTGCCCAGTTAACAGTCATATTTTCTCTGGGTTTCTCTCTCAGCGGGGCCATGTACGGGTTCTGTGCCAGCAACGATGCATCTAGTAATCACAGTCTACTTTCCTCCAGCTTCAGCGATGTTGTCAAAGGTCATTGTGAAAAACTGTGTAGCAATCTACAGTGATTCTTAATTACAGATACAGTGCTTTATCTTGTTGCATAATGTGTTTTTCTATATTTTTAAGATTTCTAAAGCAGTCTTGATTTTGAACTCTGAGTTACATCCAAATTTACTTCACTTTTTCTAAGGTTCTTTTATACTCGACCCTCAGAGCTCAAGCTGATGCTTCTGGAAGGTCGAGGGGATGCGAGGAGAAGCAGCCTTGTCCACACAGGCCATTGTGATCAGGTGCTGTGGAGTCCGCGCCGACTGATGGCAATTTTATTTGTGACAGAAGGAAACACTCCTTCACTAGCCTTGTGCCATCTTCACGATCGTTGGCAGGTTTGAGTCTATTGCTCTGCTCCGACTGGTGGTGTATTCCAACCTAGCCGCTTATCTTTCAGCACCGTATCAGCAAATAATCTGTCACGATGCATACGATTTTCACTGACCAGTTTTCAAAAGTAGGTCACCAGGTCTTTCTTCTGAGTCAGTCAGTCTGGAAGCTCCATGAAACCTGTTCACCGTGGGTGACCAGTCTGGCATTTGATACTACTGGTGGCAGAGTTTCCGGTGTCACAGCAATAGGAAAGCTACCTCAGTATGACACAATGACATGCGGGTGTGATCTGCAGACAGGGAGTCCTCTGGTGTGTTTTAAAGACTCAGTCAGTCATTTTCAGGGTTTTGTTGTGATTTAGCCTGTTCTACATTACTCAACAAGACCTGGTTGCATAGCTGTTAAGCATTGGGTTGCTACCTTTGAGGGGAGCAGTTTGAAATCACCAGCTGCTCCTCAGGAGAAATGTGAGGCTTTCTACTCCCGTAAACAACACAGTTTCAGAAAACCCCAGGGGGCAGCTCTCCCCTGCCAGACTGGGGTTGCCATGACTCCAAATGGACTCAAGGGCAGTGGCTTGGTTTGGTTATCTAAGAATGCACTGCAGTACAGTTAGGTGATTCTGAGTCATGGCAATCCTATAGGTCCGAATAGGACTGCCCATAAGCTTTCCAAGGCTGCACATTTGTATGAATGTAGACTGTCCCACCTTCCTCCCACCGAGCAGCTAGGATGCTCAAATCACAGGCTTTTTGTCTACTTAGCTAATTGCTTAACCACTGCACTATTTTGACTCCTGCATCTATTGCTGGGGCTCAGTAATAGCCTTTGTCCTTCCAAGATTTCTGTCCATTTATTTTATCACCCAATTCCTCTTTGGGCATTAGAAACAAGGTTGATATGCAGTTACTCTCGTTGATTTCTGAATCTATCCAGAAAGCAAATAATCAGTAAAAATTTGAAGATATTTATGTCCATACATTTTATTTTTACACAAGGGAAAATAATATTCACCACCGAGTCAATTCTGACTCATAGCAACCCTATAGAGCAGAGCTGCACTGTCCCTTGGGTTTCTGAAACCTTAAATCTTGAAAGGAGTATACAGCTCCTGTGGAGCACCTTATGACTTTGAACCACTGACCCTGTTGTTACTGGTCAGTGCATAATTCACGATGGCACGACAGCTCCCACACAAGAAAGGTCAGAGCTAATGATGTTGAAAATGATGTTAGTTGCTACTTAACACTCACTTAAACTTTGAGTATGGTACAGAAATGGCTAGGAGCACAGGGTGCCTGGCCAAACCCTTTGGTTCTGACTCTGGTCACCACCCCTTATTAGCTTCCTGACCTTGAATATGTTATGTAATATCTCTGTGTCTAAATCTCCTCCACCCTATATAATAGGGTCTACCTTTTAGGTTTGTGAAGAGTCTGTGCAGTTGTGTGTGTGTGTGTGTAAAGAATGGTGGTATAAAGATAGATAAATTTATTTATATTTATTCTTTGGCATCTGGATCCCTGGCGGTGTAGTGCTTCATGCATTGGGCTTCGATCCGCATGATCGGTAGTTCAAAACCATAGGCGGAAGACCAGGCTTTCTACTCCCGTAAACAGTTAGTCTCAGAAACCTACAGGCACTTGCTATGAGTCAGCATTGACTGGATGGCACTGAGTATTCCGCACAGTGGGTGCCCTGGAGGTGTCGTGGTTACACGTTAGGCTGCCAGCACATGAATGGCAGGTGGAAAGCACCAATGGCTCCTTGGAAGGATGGGGATTTCCCACACCAGTTTAATAGTGACAGTCCGCACAGGGCCCACTAGAAGTTGGCATCGTCTCAGGGGCGGTGGGCTGGTTTTTTGTTTTTTACATCTTTAAAATAAGGAGCTGTGGTAGCTCTGTTGGATTAGCATTGGATGACTAACCACAAGGTCAGAGGTTCAAACGCACCAGCCCTTCACAGGAGAAAGATAATCTCCACCCATAAGGATGTACAGCTTCGAAAATCTTTATGTAGGGTTGCTGGCATAGGATTTTGGTATTGTTCAATGTGCAGAATGTAATTGGAAGTGCGAAGGGATTTCAAAAATTTGTAGAAAATGAAGTTAAAAGATAATAGAATTTCTTCATGTACTTTTTGAAACCCTCTCTTAGGTGTCTGTTGCATGTGTGGATTTAACTAAATATTAATACTATATAGTTCAGAAATATACAAGAAATTTGTTCATCTGTTGAAATAGGTTTGGTCCTTAATTGGATACCATCTCTCTATCTTTTTCTTTTATTTGAAGAAGTTATCAAATCATTGTTAATATGATCATCAGCTTCTTTGCTCAAATCCTAAATTAGTTTTAAAATTTGCCCCAAATAGTGTAAACTATTTTAATATTAATATAATTTGCAATTATAGCAACTAACAATACTGATTTTTATAAATCTATTGATTTTACTTTTTTCTGCCTATCTCCTTGAATGAATGAGGAAAAAAAATACCTATCTGAAAATACATAAAGTCAATTATTTTACTTTTTGCAAATCTCTGTAGTAGAGGTATTATTTCAGACCCTGTTAACCCGAGATCAGTCAATGACATTCTGAATAGAATCTGCACTCCCAGTACAAGTGTCCAACGTCTATGAATCAGCTACTTCATTCACATGGACTTTCCCACAGCAGTGTCAGTTATTTATAAGGAAGAAGCATATACGGAATCAGAAAACCTGCGTAAGAACATCCTATCATTGTTTTAGGCTTCCTTTTTCTTATTGTAAAATGGAAGTTATAATAAAGAACACCAAGAAAGATGACTTTGTGCATTAAATTAAAGGACTTCTTACACCAATAATGCTAAGTTTTCTCTTGCTTCTGTAGGAAAGCTTTTTCAAGTGTATATAGAAATATCAGTGAGTCAATATGATTTCAATAAAATACCAACTGCTGAGTACACAACTTCCAGGACGATGTCTTCTATAGCAGGGAGAATGGCAGGGTTGCTTGTATCTACATTTCCAATCAAGCCTCCACCGATGCAACTGATTTCAGGGAATTTTGAATGCCCATCAATTACATTACATTATTTTCTTATCTAAACACAAAGATAGCTGCATTCTATTTATTTATTTATTTATTTATTTATTTATTTTGTATATATTGCGAACTATTTCTTTCTTTTTTTTTTCCTCTTTTAAAAAGAATTATTTTATTGGGGGCTCATACAATTCTCATCACAATTCATATATACATCCATTGTGTCAAGCACATATGCACATTTGTTGCCCTCATCATTCTCAAAACATTTGCCTCCCACTAGCCCCTAATATCAGTTGCTCATTTTCCCCCTCCCTCCCACCTCCTCCTCCCTCATGAACCCTTCATTGTTCATAAATTATTATAGTTTTGTCATAAGTTACCCTGTCCAATGTTTCCCTCTGCCCTCTTCTC
>NW_022111372.1:2976684-2985823 GCF_000313985.2 Echinops telfairi
ACTTCCCCCTCTCCCATGTCAACCCGGAACCGTTTGTCCTGTTGTTTTCTCCTCCAGACTATTCATCCAGTCTATCTTATCTAGATAGATCTGTAGAGATAATAATATGCATAAAAAACCAAGCCATAGCAATATAGGCAATTAGTGAGAACACATTGATGGCAACAAACAAGGAAGCCAATTACCCATAGACAAATAAATTAATTAAAAGAAAAAAATTAAGCAGAAAGAAAAACCTGTATATAGATCAAGGTCTGATTTTTGATCTCTAGGCATGTCCTTCAGTCAGGACCGATGGGGTACCACGCTCTGACCCCAGAGTCTGTCCTTTGTACTCCCTCGAGGGCTCTCTGCTCTGCTCCCACAGTTGCTCTGCCACTCACTTTTTGTGGTTTGCCTCAGTGGCTCAGGGTCGGTCTGGGCCAGTCCCGACAGAGGTGCTTTCTCTCTTCCTCACATATTTGTATTTGGATAGAAATGAACACTGGAGAGAGGTGCTTATGACTGGGTGAACAGATTTAAATAAACAGTAACTATGCCACTAAGTAAGGGGTGTTATTATGTTAACGGAATAACGATTATCAATAGAGCAATATTTGAGGTATCAATCAATTTAATAATGTTTTTCTTATTTTATCGCATTTATCAAGGTCTGTTACCAAGCTCTCTCAGTGCTTTTCCATGGTGTCAGTTGGGAGCAGCTGGTGAGATTAGTTTTATCAGATTATTTTGCAGGTACATTTTATTCATTTATCTCTGCACAAGAAAGTGGCATTTACTGCTTGGTGTATAGTCTAGCTCTGCTTTTGTTTAATAATCTCCTATCTTTCTAGTTACATCACTAATTATACTACTAACCATCACTGTAAATAGTCTTGAATGTTAGTCCCATTATGCATTAGGATTTATTTAGCTTTTCAGTTTGTAATAGTTCTTCCCCCATTCTCCTTGCAATAAAACTAAGCTCTGCCTAAGGAGCCCTGGTGACAATGTGGACTAGACATTGGGCTGCTCATGGCAAGGGTGGCAGGTTAAAGTCACCAGCCATTCCATAGGTGAAAAGTGAAGCTGTCTGTTCTAATAAAGATTTACTGTCTCAGAACCCCTACATAGGATTGCTGGTGGTGTAGTGGGCTATTCGTTGGGCTGCTAACTGCAAGGTCATCAGTTTGAAAGCACAAGCAGACTGCAGGAGAAAGATTAGGCTGTTATTCTCATAAAGAATTAGAGTCTTAGGGACACACGGGGACAGGTATACCCTGTCCCATAAGGTTGCTGTGTGTTGAAATTAACCTGATAGTAGTGAGAGTGAGATGATTCTCAATGGATTCCATAGGAGTGGGGTTTTTGTTTGGTAAACTCTGTCTGATGGTAACTTGCATGTTGTGATTGTCTTAGATTATTTCAAAATATTTGTTACATTAATTACTTATTACCTTTGTTGGAGAAGCCCTGGTCGTGTAGTGGTTTATATGTTGGGCTACTAAACACAAGCCAAGCAGTTTGAAACCAACAGTCACTCAGCAAGAGAAATAGGAGGCTTTCTACTCTCATAAAGAGTAACAGATGGGGCTTTCTACTCCAGTAAAGAATGCAGTCTCAGAAATGCACTGGAGCAGTGCTATCTGTATTTATAGGGTTTCTGTAAGTCAGAATTGATTTGAAAGCAGCGGTTTGGGTTTGATCATTGCTCTTTCATAATAGGCTTTTAAAAATTGGTCAACTTGATTCACCATAGAAAGCCACTCTTCACTGATACGGACTTCACCATGACTGTGTTAGAGGGATCACGCTCCCATTTCCTCAAGGCCAGTTCTAATGTATGCCTCTTGAACCTGGTAATGACGACTTTTGCTGTTGCTAGAAGCTGCTGTGTCAATTCCAACATACAGAGACCCTATGCATGACAACAAAACACTGCCCAGTCCTGTGTCATCCTCACATCATTGTTATGTTTAATCTTATTGTCGCAGTCACTATGTCAGTCCTTCTTATTGGGGGTCTTCCTTTCCCCCCACTGACCCACTACCCTTACCACACCTGCTGGCCATCACCAGGGATTAGCCTCACCTGAAAACATGTCTAAAGTCCACCGTCCTCACTTCTAAGGAGCATTCTGGTTGTACTTCTTCAAATCACATTTGTTTGCACTTCTGACAGTCCGTGGGACGTTCATGATTCCTTGTCAGCACCAGAATTCAAGTGCATCATTTCTTCTGCAATCTTCCTTACTCATTGTCCAGTGTTCATGTGAATCCGAGGTGGTTGGAAGTACCCTTACTCTGTACAATTTTAAATAGACCTTGTGCAAGAGCATTGTCCCACACAACACTTAGTTTTATCTCTTGATTGATGATTCCATGTGCATTGATAGTGGCTCCACACACAATGAAATCTATCAACTTCAATCTTTCCTCTATTTATCTTTATGTTGTTGATTGGTCCAGGTGTGAGAACTTTTGTTTTCTTTCCATGAAGCTGCAATCCATACTGACCGATACCTTTAAAATTTTAATTATATCTCATTTTAGAGTAGATATTAAAATAGAAAATAATTCCTGAATATTTGGGCAAACTTATCTTTTGAGATGTTTTGTCTTAATGAGGGCATATAGATGATGCAGCCCAAGTTTTTGTTTTGAAAAGGTAGTCACTGGAATGATAGGTACGTTTGTCCCTATGTGGTGGACATTCAGTATTGGTTGAAGTTAGCTCACTTGTTTGATAACTAGATTTAATTAGTATTTTTGTCTACAGTAATAGCAGGAAGGTATTCAGAGTAGTCAGATATTCAACAAATATTCGTTGAGCACTATCTCTTTGTCAATTAGTGCCATGAGCACCAAGTGACACAGCAGCAATTCAAGTTGGTAAAGTCTTGGGCTCTCATGAAATTTATGTTCTAGAAGCCCTTAATGGGGCACTGATAAATATTTATTATG
Source organism: Echinops telfairi (assembly GCF_000313985.2). Taxonomy (NCBI): domain Eukaryota; kingdom Metazoa; phylum Chordata; class Mammalia; order Afrosoricida; family Tenrecidae; genus Echinops; species Echinops telfairi. Next base: position 2,979,627 of record NW_022111372.1, read on the forward strand.
CCATAATGATAATCATTTGTCTCATGTACAGTTTCCTGAACAAAACTTTAACAACAAACCAACAAACCAACAGAACAACCCACTGCTGTTGAGTTGATTCTGGTTGATAGTGACCCTGTCTAGAGTGGCCAGGTCTTCATGGGAGTAGACCATGCTTTCTTTCTTCCATGGAGGACCGTTGGCCATCCAAGGCATCCTGACAGAGCCACCAGAGCTTGTCCTGTACAAAAGGCAGCCTTAATGTAAAACTCACCTGCTCTCATTAAACACTCTCCACAAGGAAGGTGGATGCTATCGTGTGGAGTTTGACTGCATATATTTTTCCTTTCTCCTACTCAGTAGCTTATTTGGCATCTTAAGTCTCCCTGCAGTCAATAGAGCCAGTTTCTGATGATTTTTCTGTTTTGACTCAGTAACTAAATTCAGAAAATTCAGTTCCTATAGTCTCAGAATCTATCTGTGTTCTAAAAACATGCAGATGCACATGGAAAAATTTCTACCTCAGGAGTCTTCAAACCTGTTTTTCTCCTTGCAGAGAAAGACAAGATGTTGTCGTTTTTTTAACCAACATATATCATTCCAATTTTCCAATGTAATATATCCTAGAGCGCCTCAACTATTTTCTTCTCTGAGGAAGCACCTTCTCTTGTTATTTCACTCTTTATAAAGCCCACGAGCAATTTTAAACTTTAAGGACTTAGGGTAAGGGCACAAAAGAACCAGTAGTTTAGGTACTAAAGTATGCTCATTCAAAGTGAGAATAGTGCTATCATAAAATCAGAACCATTTAGAGTTTGAAACAGAATTAAGATGTTCTAGTTTAATTTTATATTGTTCAAATGAGCACAGAAATCGTGAAAAAGAACTGATAACGGGCTTGTCTGATGTTACAAAGCTAATTGGAGGCAGTATTAAAACAGAACCAATTTTTAAGTTTTATTTTCTAATATAATTCCGATTATAAAGTAATGTTTGTTCTAAGTTTGATAAGCTCTGAGAGTATATGAGAAAAATTAGACCTCTAGTTATCTGACTCTATATAGATTATAATGTTATATAAGCTCTATTTTTAAGATATTATTGCTTTTGAATAAATTGGAGTTTCACTTTACTTTTAAACATAAGAAGAAATGATACTATATGTTTCATAGCTTGCATTTTAAATAGGGAACATTATATTATTTTTAAAATTAAAGATCCATAGAATATTTGAGAATATATAAAAAATATAGAAGTAAGCATACATACGTCAAGGTTATTTGATTTTAAAAATTACTTTTTAGCAAATTCAAGCAAGATACAACAAAGAAGCAATGCTGTCCTAAAGAATCCATGTGGGCATCCCTTTCCTCACGCTAGCGAGTAGTTTTTCTTTCTCCAGAAGCACTCTGGATTAGATCATTTCCCAAATCCTCAAAGATCTTTCTTTATTATCTTTTTGCCTCATCATCTATTGTTTTTCAATCAACTCTGCCTCCCAGCCTTTAAGACGCACATTTTTACCTATTATAAACCATTTCAATTGATAGCCAGGAGGCAAGCCTGCATCATTTTGTATCTTTCTTTCATCTTTCCCATGGCTGGATGAGTAATCAGACTTATAGAAACTGTAACATTAACTTGGGACAAATACTGTGGCCTGGTTGTACCCAAGTTATAATTTAATAATTTCAGTAAACAATTTTGGATTCACTTCATGTCTAAAATTAATTGAGCCTAATGAACAGGAAGATAAGAATAGCATAAGGACTAGAAAGAGTGAGAAGCTTGTCTTCTTCTGAGAGTTACCCACTGCAAACCTTTTGAATAGTAGCAGAACATTGAAATGATGGTGGAAAATGAGCCCCTTAGCTTGGAAGCACTCAAAATGCGACTGAGAAGGAGCTCTCTCCTCGAAATAATGTCAACTGGAGCAACATTGTCATGATTTGCATCTGATGACTTTCACTTCATTCAATAAGGAATGTCTCAAAATGAGAAGAAACAGCTGCAAAAAGCCATTAACAATCAGAATATGAAGTGCAACAGCAAAAATAAAGGAAAACTGGAAGTCATAAAAAGTGAAATGGAATGCATAAACATTGATGCTCTTGTCATTCGTGCTCTGCAGTGGACTGCCATGGCCATGCGGAGTCAGGCAGTCTACGGTTTCTCTGCTGGCCCCAAGTTCAGGGAAATGGTGTCAGGGTCACTTTCAAAAAGGACGTTTCTAGATCGATATTTTGTTTGTTTGAAACTAGCTCGTGCACCACAAAAGCAGTTAGCTCAGTTTTAATTTGACACTTCTTCCTTCCATAAGCACTAGGACCGGGTTTAGACCTGACGAGTAAGGGGTCTGGACAGTTTTTCAGGCGGTGACCCCACACTCTTTTTAAAGGTTGAAATGATCAACTAACGTATCATCATGTACCCTCTCGTTTTGGAATACAGCATACCAGGAAAAATACTCCACGTGGTGCACAGTCCATCACAACACGATAGTGACTATGTCCTGGCAGACACCCGGTCTGTCTGTCTGTCGTCTGTCTTTCTCTTTCCCCATCCACTGTCTTTCTTTTCCTGCTCCTCTATTCGTCCCCCCACCACCACCCTGGGCCTCCTCAGTCTTCACATTCATTTCCTTTAGTGTGAAAACCATGATCTCCCCGTTATAAAAATGATGTTATGAAATAATGATCTTTATGAGATTAATTTTTATGAGTAGAATATCCTCTCCAGAATTTATTTGATGTTTTTAAACATTTTACTAAGAACGGCAGTGTGAAGTGGTATCTCATCATTGTTTTAATTTGTATTTTTCATAGCTATTACACATGAGCATTTCAACATATGATTGTTGGACACCTGGATATAATCTTTACTAAATTTCCCATTTTTTGGATTGGGATATTTGTCTTTTCTTTATTAGAATGTTGGAGTTTTTGGATAGATTTTTGATACTAGCCTATTATCTGAAATATCATTGCAAAATATTTTTTCCCAATCTGTGGTTTCTCTTTTTCTCAAGATCTGTCTTGAAGTGCATTGTTGCCTCTGATAGAATAGTAGCCATCCACCTACAAAGAATTCCAGCTAAAACAACTAATTGTTCAAATCTACACACCATTCCCTAAAGCTAGTGAGGAGAAATGGAAGAATTCTACCAACTTTTCTTAGAGAGTGATCAAACATGCAATCAAGATGCACTGTTAATTAGTGGCCAGTGGATGGGGAAATTGCAAAGAAAGAGGAGCAGCACCAAGAGCCAGAACTAAAGCTGTCTTCTGGCCCCGGGAGGTTCACTGAGCAGTGATCTTGGGTCCAGAGGAACTGCTCCACTTCTGCTTCTGGCTGGTCATGCCATCCCTCCTCCTGCTCTCATGGACATCATTTTCTACACTGCAGGATGGCAATCCAGGGGATTCTGTTCAACATTTCTCACAGGTGATTGCTCTCAATATCTCCCCCGACCTTCTTACCAGACCCGTGTCAGAGTTTAAAACTTAGGCTAGAAGAATGATATTAAATAAGTCATGGTCTCTGCATATATGGTGTTCTTCTCTAGAGCCTGGTCTCTCATGATAACATATCTAAAGTACAGGAGACCACGTCTTAGCATTTTTGCTTCCAAGGAGCATTCTGGTTGTACTTATTCCTAGAAAAAATTGTATTTTCTTCTCATCCTCCGCAGTATTTTCAATACTCTTCACCAGTATCATTATACAAATGCATCGGTTCCTCTTTGGTCCTTCTCGTGCAATGCCCAACTTCAACATGCATATGAAACCCAAACACAAATTCAAACTCAATACTACAGAGTCATTGCTGACCCATAGTGACCCTATAAGACCGGGTAGAGCTGTCTGAGCTTCTGAGACTGTACCTCTTCAGGAAGTAGAAAGCCCTTCTTTTTCTCAGGGACTGGGTAGTGGTTCAAACTCCTGACCATTGGGAGACCAGCCGAATGTGTAGTGACTATGCCACCAGGGCTCCTAGCCATGCATTTGAGGTGATGAAAAATATGGTTTGGATCAGGCACACTTAAGTTGTTCTCAGAGTGATAGCCTTCAATACATAATGGAGGTCTTGTGCAGTAGATTTGTCAGTAAAGGCTGATTTCTTTTCCTTTTTTTTGCATAATGATTTTATTGACATATCTTACACAATCCAATATATCTGTTCAGACACAATTCTCAATCCTGTTGTTCAGTTCCCTCGGGAGGAGTTATCCAATCATCAATGCCTCTGTTTTTCCTCACCTTCTTTTCATCAATGCAACTTTCACTTTTCTTTTTTAAAAGTCATTTTATTGGGGGCTCATACAGCTCTTATCACAATCCATACATGCATCCATTGTGTCAAGCACATTGGTCCAATTGTTGCCATCATCATTCTCAAAATGTTTTCTTTCTACTTGAGATTTCTTGATTGCTATTGCCGTGAATGTTGATGTAGATAAAAGTAAGATGAAATCCTTGGCGACTTCACACCTTTCTCTGTTTATCATGATTTTACTGATCGGTCCAATTGTTTGGATTTTTTTTTTAAACACTGAGTAGCATACATACTGAAAACTGCAGTCTTTGTTTGATCTTTAGTAGCAAACAAGATTGTTTTATCTTCATATCACAGGCTAATAAAACTTCCTCCACTTCTGACGCCATGTTCTTATTCATCAGCCAGCTTCTCAGATTATCTACTCAGCCTACAGATTGAATAAATTTCATGAAAGAACATAATGCGGATGCACATCTTTCCTGATTTTAAACCACTCGGTTTTCCCTGCCACAGAGTCCACATGATTTCCATGAGCAATAGGAAGTGTGCAAAGTCTCATTTGTGTAAAGTCTTAATTTCTTCCATTTTGGTATCAGTTAATGGATTGATGGATTAATTCAAATAATTTCAATATTAACTGATCTTCCTGCTGATGTATAGATATTACCCTATCACCAACAGCATTATCTGTCCAGACAGATTTTCAAACGTTCTTTTCGACAACAAATGTGACTCCATTCCTCTTCAATTTGTCATTCCTGGCATAATAGACTATATGATGTTCTGATTAAAAATGGTTAATACAGTCCCTGTCAGCTCACCAATGCTTACAATATCAATTTGAAGCATGCCACCTCACTTTTGACAACTTCCATTCAACCCGGATTCTTACTTTGTTTGTTCCATTCTCCATTTCCTAATGGAGGGTGGCGGTTCATTTAGTTTCTCCGCATTGACAAAGACTGCTCCGGAAAGCTTCACTCAAGTCAAGTAAGGTGGACTCACCTTTGAGAGGACCGCTTCATGCTGGGAATATCTTCCAACCGACAACCTCATCTTCCGGCACCAGCTCCGACACCGTTCTGCTGCCATCCAGACACACGGCACCAGCTGTTCTTTTCAAAAGTCGATCTCAGTCCCTCCCACAGCTACATTTTCTTCATTATACATAGCTGCGGAGTGTTACGCTGGCCGACTGTGTATTTGACATAGCACAATTTCAACTGATCGTCATAATCTCAGTTTCAGTGATTCATTTTGAGATTCTGTCTCCACTCAGGTGTCCAATGGTGCAAGGGAGATAGTATCGGGCTATTTCAAATAAAGATGAATGAAACCTGTATATAAATAGAAGGTGCTAGTCAACAAAGAAAACTGGTGCTGAAGTCTATTTGCTACCCCAGAAGTATCTGACTCAAAATAGGAGTCAGGCGATCTCAGTGATGCTGCTGGCCTGGCCACTAACCATTTTTTGTGGCATTGAAAAGCCAAGGGTTATATCCATGTATACCAACCTCTAGGTCGAGACCCCATTGGGGGTTGACCAACCCTTTCACAGGGGTTGCCTAACCCTAAAACCGTGGGAAAACATATTTCGGATGGTCTTAGGAACCGAGACACCACTCCTCGATTCATCTCCAGGCGGGTCCGCCCACGTGCTGATACACCACGTACTAGTAGCCGGTGTGAAGACTGTTGTTACCCATGCTACACCATGATTCCAGACAAAATTTCATTTATTTATCATTAGAAATAAATATTTCACAATATATAACTACAGTGAACCCTCGTTTATCGCGGTTAATTGGTTTTAGACCCTACCGTGATAAATGAAATTCCGCGAAGTAGGATTCCTTATTTGTACATCAAATATTTTCGTAGTTAGAGCATAGAGGACATGAAAAAACACCCTTTAGTCACCATTACACTCGTATTACCCA
>NW_022111372.1:2986551-3008513 GCF_000313985.2 Echinops telfairi
AGAGAGGAGGCCATACGCGGCTCCCTGTGATCCATTCCCCCTTGCTACCTCCCCCTTCCCTCCTGGTATCGCCACCGTCGCCCCCGGTCCCGAGAGGCTCCTCCGTCCTAGATTCCCTGCGCTTCCAACTCCCATCTGCACCGCTGTGTATCATCTGGTCTAACCAGGTCTGTCTTTTATTTTTTTTTTAGGAATATAATTCTTTCTTAAAATTTACCCAGAAGCCCAAACTATAAACAAATGAAAATGCAACTATTCTGGTTGCGTGAAGGGTTGAGCCTCAGGCGTCTCAAGCGCCTGGTAACAGCCTCAGATTGCGCTCAATACTCCGAGCGGGTAGAGGACTTCCTAGGGTCCCTCGCTTTCAAATATTAGATTGGTTTTGTTTTGTTTTCTGCCTTGTCTGTTTCTAATAATTAAATAGAAATTATTTTTCCACTAGATGGCAGTAGATGAAACCTGTGTTAGATCCATTTGAATCTTCACAATCTTCAGTCGATATTTGAGCACATTATTCAAAGTGTTTCTAAAAATTTTAGAAGACTCAAACTCCCTCCCATCTTATGCTGGAAAATGTTTTTGTGCTTTTCCAAACTCCTTGTTCATTCTTCTTTAGTTTTCTAGTTTCAATACATTGTAGAATTATGGGTAATGCAATCTTTATGACACCTAGCGAAACATTACTTGCTCGGGTCCCAAAAGTTAAAACATTGCATGATATCCCAAATAAAAACATTTAGAGCAGTATACAAATATGTAGTACTACCTCCTTGGTTGTTTAGCTTTCTAGTAGAAGGGCTCCCCAGGGTTTCTTGTACTAGACGTGTTTATAGGAGCAGACTATCTTATCTTTCTATTCTGGAGTATCTGGAGTGTTTGAACCACCAACCTGGTGGTTAGCATCCTGATGCTTAACCCACTGCACCACAAGGGCTTCTTTCAGTTTCTTGTAAGGAAACAAAACCCACCGCATCCAGTTGATTCCTTTCTCATTAACAACCTTTTCCAGGGTTTCCAAGGCTGTAGATCTATGGCATTACCTAAAATTTGTGTAAGTAATTATCTTTATACTTTAGTTTCTTTTTACCTGGGTAAAAAGCATTGAAGCTTTCTATATGGATTACAACTCCACACAGAGAAAATAAAACTGGACCAGAGGGTACCATTGTGATAGACAGGAAAAAAGGCTGATCTTGTCAAGGGTTTTACTTTGCTTGGACCCACAATCGATGCTTACGGAAGCAGCAGTTAAAAGATCAGACAGCACGTTTCATTGAGTGAATCTGCCGCACCAGACCTCTTTAACGTGTTGGAAGGCAAGGATGTCACTTTGAGGATTGAGGTGAGCTTGATCCAACCGTGGTATTTTCAATCACCTCATATGTATGTGAAAGTCTGACACTGTCTAACGAAGACGGAAGAAGAATTGGTGCGTTTGAATTGCAGTGCTGGCCGAGAATCGTGACATGGCCGTGGACTACTAAAAGAACAAACAAATCTGTTTTGGAAGAAGTCCAGTCAGAATGCTCCCTAGAACCAAGATGGTGAGAACTTCATCTCACATAGTTTGGACGTGTTATCAGGAGAGACTAGTCCCTAGAGAAGGGCATCGTGTTTGATAAAGCACAGGGGACACGAAGAGCAACATCCTGGGCAAGATGTATTGACCTGGTGGTTGCAGCAGTGGGTTCAAACATGAGACCAGTTTTAAGAATGGCACAGGACCAAGAGCGTTTCATTCTGTTAACAAGTTAAAATTGACTCAATGCACAAACCGCAACATCTTTGTTAGCAGACAGCCTCATCTTTTCCCCTCAGAATGGTTGGGGGATTTGAACCACCAGCCTTGTAATCAGCAGTAAAATGCGTAGTCAGCAGTGCCACCAGGGCCCCTTTCAGTTTATATTTGGTGGTAGAAATGCGTTTTAAGTATAAACAGGAAATCAGGAAATCACATACCATGGAGCTATGATACGTTCCTGAGGAGGCGCCATCCAATAAATTCTTCGTGTGGAGTGCTGAAGCAGCTTTAGTGATCTCCAGGACCCACTAGTGACAGTGCCCTCCTGCAACACGTTTGTTGTGAGCCCTTGTCCTCCACTCACAGAGAAGCCCTACAGAAAAACATTGCCACCCATCATTGGTGTGGATCAGAGTAGTGTGATTCCTTTGCTTTTTCTTGGCTGTTTTCTCCAGAAATAGATCTGCAGGATTTCTAGTTCATCTTAGTCTGGACAGGTCACGGAAATATTCAGCACACAGGCTTTCATTGACAGACACGTGGTGGCTGCATGATATGCCAAACCAACAAACCAAGTTCACTCTCAAGTGCACTCACAGTGACCATATAGGATGGAGCAGAACGCCCGGAGGCGGTTTCTGAGATTTTAAGGCTTTAGAAGAGTAGTTAAGCCTCCTCTTTCTCCCGTGCAGTGGCTGGTGGATTCAGTGGATTCAAACTGCTGACCTTGTAGTTCGTGGCCCAATGCATAACCCACTATGCTACCAGGTTGTCTACGTATCATGCCCATAGGCTAGGAATTGAACCCAGACTTTCCTCAATGCTTCTTTTCAATACCTCATGCAACACTGTGGCCTCCAGAAATGACCCCTCTTCTATTTACTTGTATTTCTCAGCTCGAGAGAAGAACCAGTTGAGTTCATTTGTTGGATTCGTCGGTGCTGTAAATAGTTAATGGCTGAGCTACCAGCTGAGAAGTTGTCAGTTCAACCCAGCCCCCAGTTCCTCAGAAAATACACTTAGTGGTCTACTTCTCATAGGCCATTGCCTTGAAAAACACGTGGAGCATTTCTACTGCCTATACTTGGGGTCACCTGGAGGCAACTTGACCGTAACCATCACCCCCAATTGAAAGAGTCTTGTGCTGCTTCATCAAGGCTGAGTACATCTCATTGAAGGCCAGTTACACACTGAAGGGCAAACCCCCAGGGCATTCAAAGTTTATACTTATTATTTAGGAGAAATTAGTCCTAGCTCCACATTTTATCACAATTCTCCCAATTTTGCTTGATAAAGTACATAGTTGCCTGAACACAGACTTTATCTTTTCCTTGAGCAATAATCCTCGTCTTCAGGCCAAGGTCCTGAGTCTCAGATTTATCTAAAGCAAAGAAAAAAAAGGAAAAAAAAGGCCTGAGGATATGTCCTCAGACAGACTCTGTGGGGTTAGCAATGGCATTTAAAACTGTGGAGACTGCCAATTCAATGGTCCTTAGAACAAAAGAAAAGAGAATTCAGGGAAGAATACTAACTTTAAATTCTATTGCATTCCTTCATTAGTTCTTTTAGCTCCTAGTTACAGTCATCCCACAATACTTTGTGGAAAAGACCTATGATTTTCGTTAATGATGGTAAATGTAGAAAAGGCTTTAAGCGGTTTACCTTTATTACATTTGAAATTCCATGGAAAACTCCAAAATTAGCTCTTTAAAGATGGTTAGTCCACCATCACTTATGCATAAATGATAGATTGAGTCTTTAATTGTTACTTTTAATAATAATTCACATTACTATTAAATGTATGGGAAGTAGTTATCTTTCCATCTAGGTCATTACCTAAAATTCTTTTAAGTAATCATCTTTATATCTTTAAGTACACTTTCTCCCCATTAGTCCTTTATCATTTTAATTGAATACAGTTAGTACAGTGAATCATAGATTGCAAAGGCGCTCCCTTTAGAACAGGTTTATAAGGAACAAACATTAAGTGACTATTTGAAATATTCAACCTAGGTAAAAAGGAGCTACATTTTACCAGTTGTCAGTATATTAAAGAGTTTTTCAGAGCGAGCTGTGCTGAACTATTTGCCGATCGCCCTATAGAACATCAGAAAGAGATATTAGGACAATTTCCTGAATCTTTGTTTCCATTCCGTTAGAATGGGCTCTAAAGACATTATGTAGCATTTTGTCTTTGGAAATTATTTATTTTGATTTTTTAATTCAAACACCGCCATGCTTTATTGGAGAGTGGTGGCATAATGCATTCACCCTTAGTACTGGGTCAATTTGAACAGATCAAATGTACAAATACTAATCTACTTTGCAGAAACTGCCCTAGGCCTTCCTGAAAGGTTTACATCTGTCCCTAAAATCCCCTTTCTTTTTCCTCATCCTGAACAGAGAGAAAATATACTAGTCTTAGTCTCCTAATCCCTGTTGTTGCTCAGTAGAACAGTCCTGCCACTGCTGTATTTGAAGCCAGTGTTGCAGCCCTTTGTCAATCCGTCTTGCCCAGGGTATCCCTCCCTTCTGCTGGCGCTCTAATTGACCAAGCATAATGTCCGTATCCAGAAACTGGTTTCTCCTGACATGCACGGAATGTATGGGACAAAACCTCGCTATCTTTGTTTTCAAAGAGCAGTCTGACTGTACTTCTTCTCAAACAGATTTGTTTGTTTGGCAGCCCTTGGTACTTTCCATATTGTTCACCAGCACCATATTCAATACACCAATTCTTGTTGTTAGGTACAGTTAAGTGAGTGTCCACTCATCACGACCCTGTGCACAACCGAACAAGACCCTCCCTGACTGCAGATGCTGCTGTTGTGTTTGAACCCTTTGTTTCAATGGCTGCATTTGCCCTCTGACCCTCTACTTTAGTAAGCATGATGTACTAAGAGTTCATGAGTTAATTCCTGGAATAGAATAGTGAATATGCTTATTCCTTTCATTCTTCCAGCCAGTGTAGAAGCCGTGTGGCACAGTCACAAGATAGAAATATCCTGGATTTTAAAGATTCTGCTTAGAATGGAGCTGTACTGAAGTGAACTTTGAATTAGGAGAAATCCTTTTATGCCACAGTAGCTAAATGTTAGGGCTTATTCATTACCACAGTGTTGACTGGTTTTTTAGCTAGTGTGCGGACCACTGAGATTTCAGAGGCTCTGGTGTCACAGTGGTTAAGTATGTGGTAGATCAGCAGTTCAAACCCACCAGCTGATCCATGGCAGAAGGATGAGGCTTTCTCTCCTGCAAAGATGTTCAACCTTAGAAACTCTCAGGAGCCCCTCACTGTGCCCCATAGAGTAGCTCTGAGTTGGAATTGACTCACTGGCAGTGGGTTTAACATTTTCTTTCATTGAGATTTTGCTTTACACTTTTTTTTTAACTGTTTCAACATTCTCACAACTGAGACACTTTCGTGAAAAGCATTTAAGAATGATTTTTAAAATATCATTACTTAAAAGTAAAAGAGATATAAAATTAGTTTATCATGCAAAGTATTTTTAAGTTGAAAAGAGTATGAGAAATTATTTGGAACCTATGGTCTAATTTTAGTACCATGCATAATCTGAAAATTATGCATGAAATTCTTAAAATAAGGACAAAATGCAATATTATAAAGTGTGTACTTTAAAATATATCAAGTTATAATTTTATAGTTCTCCATTTTAATTTGTAGTATAATAGAGTGATAGAGCTGTGGAATTAGCAAAACTGAAAATTTTTTATGTTATACATAAGCTCTGTCAGCATAGGAACATACAAAAGAGATTTCCAAACGTTTGTGGAACAATTATGTTATTTTATATGTCTACTTGAATTTTATATTTTATATGTAATTTATAGATAAAATGACCACATGTATTTGTTTTCTTTGGGTAGTCTAAGTTTTTGCCTATTGTCTCATTGCAATTATTAGTATTGTTTCAATAACATTTTGTTTCTAACTTGGATGATGCATCATATCATAATGGCTGAGGGGCCACACTGATAAGTCATAGTTTGGAATACCTGTATCTGATACAGTTAAACTTCCTCTTTTCTCATTCCTGTGGAACACATAATGACATGGACGTAACATTATATGGGGGATGTTCCCTACAGAGACCATGCCACAAAATATTTTTAAATCCATGATTAAGTTAAATCATGGTGATTAGTAAATTTAAAATAAAATTTATAGGTTTTTGTGGATTGGCTCAGGAACTAAACCATCATGTATTATAAAGCATTACATCAAGTGTAAAAAAATGTGGTCTGGTTTCAGATAATCAATTTACCAAGAAGCTTTAAAACATAGGTTTATTTTTATTTGGATATAAACAGTAGTTTTAGAATACAGACTACAGATTCCATTTATAAAAAACCTTTTTAATATGGAGAATTTTTATCCTACCCAAAGTACCTAAAAGTTTATCAAACTACCATGTAACTCTCATCTCAGGCCAAATAACTACCAGCCTCTGGCTAGTCCTGCCCATCCATACCTCCTTCTACTTTTCTTCACATCTGTTATTTTACAGTAAATCTGAGACTTCATATCATCTTACAAACACACATTTAAGTACATATCTTCAAATGAAAAAAGACTCTTTTCCAAATACTAATGCATGTTTAAGATGTATTTATCAAAATAGGTTTGGTTGATGTTTAACCTGTCAGTATTTGGTGACAGGTTCCTACCTCTTGGACTAACAGTCTCCCCACTTTCACCTTTATCAGAACAAATTAACCTTTAAACATTCCAAAAGTAATCCGAGATTTTCCTTTAGCCAATTTAGAAATGTACAGACACACACCAAACCAGACATCCAGGAGCCTGAAGATGTGTCTACAGCTGGCTCCCTAGAAGTCTCTGTTCTGACACTTCAGATAAAAGTATACCAGGTTTCCAGGGACTAGCGAAGGCTGATTTTCAAAGAAGAGGTGACTACCTGAGGTTGACAGGTACTTCAGGGATGTAATCCCAATAAATGGAATATATGTAATAAATATCAGAACTAAAATACTGTCATTTAGTGAGATTATGGCACAAAAGCCATGTTATATAAGAATTCTAGTTTGTGGATACTGGAATACTTTTAGTGCAATATTTTAATTTACTTACTAGGATTTTTTAGGAAACAAAAATCATTCCCAACTGCTTTAATTCTTTCATTATGTATCATTTCTGGATTGTTTAAAATTATTATTTTTCTTTATCAAATATGCAAAAAGAAAGCGGAGTTAATTTATTTGATGAAGATTATACTTTTAATAAATGTAGATAATTTTGGTTGCAACAGAGTAAAGAGACTTTTTTTTATGCTTTTATTGGGACTCATACAACTCTTATCACAATCCACACATACATCTATTGTGTAAAGCACACTTGTACATTCGTTGCCCTCATCATGCTCAAAACTCGCTTTCCGCTTGGGTTCCTGGAATCAGCTCCTCGTTTTCCTTTTTCCCTTCCCTCTCCCTCCCCGCTCCCCACTCCCTAATGAACCCTTGATAATTTATAAATTATTATTTTATCTTATCTTATACTACCCGGCGTCTCCCTTCCCCCACTTTTCTGTTGCCCATTCCCCAGGGAGGAGGTTATATGTGATCGGTTCCCCCTTTATAGCCCCCCTTCCCTCCCAGTATCGCCACTCTCACCGCTGGTCCTGAGGGGTTCATCTGTCTTGGATTCCCTGTGTTTCCAGTTCCCATCTGTACCGCTGAGCATCCTCTGGTCTAACCAGGTTTGCAAGGTAGAATTGGGATCATGATAGTTGGGGGGAGGAAGCGTTTAAGAACTAGAGGAAGGTTGTGAATTTCATTATTGCTATACTGCATCTCCTCCCCACTACCCCTCTGCAAGGGATGTCCATTTGTCTACAGATGGGCATTGGGGCCCCATCACGCGCTCCCCTCATTCATGATGATAGGATTTTTTTCACCCCCGCCTTTGGTGCTTGAAACCTGGTCCCCTCGGCCCTTCATGATCACACATGGTGGTGTGCTGCTTCCATGTGGGCTTTGTTGTTTCTGGGCTAGATAACCGCTTGTTTACTTTCAAGCCTTTAAGCCTTAAGACTTTTAAGAAGGTGTACCAATTGCTTGGACTTCTCCCTCTGTATATATGTGTAATTGAATTGTATTAGCGCTTAGATTGCAAGGACTGAGGAGCCCTCATGGCTAGTGTGTTATGCTGGGCTGCTAACTGCAAGGTCAGCATTCGGTAACCCCCATGCACTCCTGGAGAGAAAGATGCAGCTTTCTCCTCCCATCAGGAGGTCTAGTCTCAGAAGCCCGCAGGGGCAGTTCTGGTCTTCCCTATAGGGTTGCCAGGAGACAGGATTGTTCTGGTGGCAGAGGAAGGCTATGGTTTACAGTGAAACCCTTACTTCTCTTTTGAGTCTTGACAAGAACTCATATTCTATTGAGTTCATGCTGACAACAAACCTGCAGTGAAGAGAAGTTTTGCCCTCACGATGAGGTTGTTTGAAAGTAGATTATCACTCTCCTAGACAATGCAAGGAGGGGCTCTTTCTCCCTCTGGGGTTTGCTTGAGGATGCCCTTACAGGAACTTGGGGCACCAGGGCTGCATGGGCATGAGTCTTGCTGCAACCAAGATGACAGGATGATCCCAGGACCAATCATTTAAGGTTTTCTAATCTATAATAATGTATATATCTCAATTAAGGCCCACTTCGGGCATCCATACTACATCCTATGGCCATAATGTATAATCTGTTACTAATGATCTGTTCACTGCTTGTCGGTCAGTTTTCCATCCTGCAGTGGCTTGTGTATTGTCACAATGCTGGAATCTATGTCACTGGTACTTCAAATACCAGCAGGGATACCCAACATTTCAGCAGAGCTTACACACTCAGAACATACTAAGAAGGAATAGGCTTTCTACTTGGTATGGATTCGCCATTGTAAACCTCATGAACATGGTTAGATACGAAAAACCTCATGAATAGAAGCAGAACTTTGTTCGAGATGGTGCCAGAAGCTAATGCCCCTCAGGTTAGAAGGCACTCAGAGTGGAACAGAAGAAAAGCCCCCTTCTCTGAGTAAAGTCGTGGATGGAGGAAAACCTGTGAAAGGTAAGCCTTCATGATTTTCATTTGCTGATGCAGCACAAGTCAAAATAGGAAGAAACACACTGCAGAACTCTACTAATTTAAACTTGGAATGTACAAAATATAAAATGGAAGTCATGAAGGTCAATAGCCTACGTGCTAGTGAGCTGAAATGGACTGGGGTTGGACATTTTGAATCAGAACATCATATAGTTTATTATGCCAAGAAGAGCACAATCAAGATGAATGGGGCTGCATTCAATGTCAAAAAGGACATTTCAAGATCTAGCTTCAGGAGAGAGATTGATGTCCATTGCATTATTTAAGTTTTGCTTTTATTTGGTTTTTGTACTAGGTAATTCTGAATTAAGTGATTTAAAAAGCAATATCATATTTTCTGGAATTCATGTGAAACCATTATTATTTCTTCTGTAAATGTATGGCAGAATTAAGCAATAAAATGGCTAAGCATGGGGTTTTCTTTTGACATGGGATTTTGATTGTGAATTTAATTTTTAACTAGTTATAAAGCTCTTCATTTAACTATTTCTTATATGAGAACTTGGGTTATTTGCATCTACTGAAAATTAGCATATTTCATACAAGATAACAATAAACATATGACTATTATCATAATCCTTTTCCTTCCTTTTAATGCCTATAGAACCTGTATTTATGTCTATTCTTTTATTCCTGATACTGGGTGTTGATACTTTCTTTTTAGTCTGTGGATTTGTCTGTGTAGTAAAGAGTTAACACAACAGCTATTGTTGCCAATAGCTTTTCATGGCATGGAGGGCTAGATTTGTAAAAATATTATTCATAGTTTAAAAAATGATTCTCTTCCTCTGCTTATCCAACCAGATGACTGAATGTAATCAATTTTGAGAGTAACCCCCCTAAGCGGATGCTTCTCAGGTCTACCTGTGATTTGCCATTTTTCTCCCACCTTTACTTATCTTTCCACTCTCTTCTGTTGTAATGCTCCTGAGGTGGACATGCTCATGTGTGTGTGTGTGTGTGCACGCACGCGCGCTATATACATCTTTTAAGCAATTCTGTATCCCAAAGCTCACTATATTATCTGGAATGTGTTAACCTCTCTCCAGCACTATTGTGCCTACTAACTGCTACAAGGTCCAGCCTGAATTCCCTCTGCATCCCCTTTTCTACTTTTGCTCTTGTCCACTTTTAACCCAGTCTTCACATATTAGCTAATAAGATGTCTTGGAAATATGATCAGGAAATTACCTCTTGCTTCATATCATTTACTGATGGCCTAAAATCCTTCATAAATCTAGTGTTTATGATCCAGTTTCTGCAGACATATCCAGCCACATGACATACTAGATTACTAGTTTTTGAACTTTATTTCCCCCCCTAACTGCGATGCCAATAAGAAATAAATTTAGTACCAGCCTCTAGTACATATGCATGTGCATAAACACACATATGTGCCTGAAACAAAACAACAAAATAATTATTGGACTTTTCCTTTTCTCCCTCCACACATAAATGTGACAGATGTGAGCATGTGTGTGATTAAATATCTCTTTTCCTTCACTATATGGGACCAGAGACGACATTTGCCTTTTGGCTAATTGCTTTATCTTTAGTACTTTCAATAATGCCTAGCACAGAGTAGCTCTGAAGGAAATATGTATGGAGTGAAGGCATATTAATCTTTCAAGCACACATTCAAATGACATAATTTAGCCCTTTTGAACACTTTCTATTTAGCATTAAAAAATAGCTTGTCCTTTCTCCAAATGGCTGTTTTACCCAGAGGACTATTATCCCCCTAAACTCTGCCGAATAATATTGATTTAGTTTATAAATTTCAGTATTTAGAGGGAAATAATTAGGTAAGTGCTATAAAGGAAAATATACAATGCATTTCTTTCTTTTTTCTGACATCTTTCTGAAAAAAAGTCTGCTCTATATTTTGATTTGTTCAAGGTATTTATCAAAATGTATCTTAGAAATCTTACTGCTAATTACCTTTGGAATTTGTATGATAAAGGCCATTGGTGGACTTTATACTTTTTATTTCATTTTTAAAGAATTTCATTCAGTATTATACTGAACATATAAAAATTCTTGCTCAAGTTTTTAATATATTGTAAGTCCCTGGGTTATTAACATTTGCCTTAGGATAACTCCAACTTGCCCTTTAATGTTTTGTAAATTTACCCTCACTTTGAAAAGACTGAACTAACCCCTGCTCAAACAAATTCTTCACCACAATCGCCTTCACTTGCTACATGTGCAGCTTTTAAGTCATTGACACGGTTTTGAGTCCTGCACTAAAGTAAGACTAAACAGAACCCTATGCTTGTATTCCAATGTACTTAAAATTTCAACTTACCAATACACATAGAAATGGATCTTGTTTGTAACTCAGGAACTGCCAGTGTTTTAAATAGAAACTATACCATAAATAATGTCTCTAAAAGTGCGTAACAGGAAAGTTTTTTCTCTCAGTAGTTTGGCAAGTTAAAGAGTTTTCTATAGGAATAGTAAAGCTAAGGAAATATTTCTCATTCCTATTTATAGATCTTGTCATTATATGTGTTAGCTACAAGAGTTTACACTTGGGATGATTTGCTTTGATATAGGTAATTACAGTTATTTCAGGGACAGAAATTCACACATTAGACATTCTAATATATGCTATATAATATAGGAGGCCAAACCATAGACTTTGAAAATATCTGTGTGTGTTACTTTGGAAAAGGAGAACACCTCATTTCTTTTGCCCATTTCAGATAGTGATATGGTTTAATTTAGTGACAAGATTCATTGTTGTACCAGTGACTAAGCAGTAGCTTAGTGCTTAAAAGCTTTGGGTGTCATAGCAGATGTGTGGCAATCCAATGAAATGGGAACCTGAGATGGACAGGTAAAAAATCATTCACTGCCAGAGAGTCTACTGTCCATGTGGGTTTCTGAAGATATAAATTTTTAGAGGATCAGAAAGCTTCTCCTTTCTCCCACAGAGCAGATCGTGGTTTTTGAGCGGCTGACCTTGCAGTAAGCCACCTAAGTCATAACTCATTACACCACCAGGTACCCTTCAGAGACGGACAGGTAGGATTTATTACAGTGGGGCAAAGCGCAGTCAGCTTTATTATAGATAGATCAGGATGGTTACTAAAACCATCCAGTATGTACTACTATTGTCTTGTATAGATAAAGTCCTTCCTAGGATTTCCTACCTGAGTATTGAGCCATTTAACTTTCAGTGTTGGATATATTTTATATTAGACTCAAGTACTAACACTGAATATTTTTACCCATTTAATATTTGGTGGCCCTTGTGGTTGTTAGGTACCATCAAGTCCACTCCGAGCCCTGGCAGCTCTAAGCACAACAGAATGAAACCCTGCCCAGGCCTGTGCCCTCCTCACAATTGTTCCTATGTCTGAGCCCCTTGTCGCAACCACTGTGCCAATCCATCTTGTTGAGGGCCTTCCTCCTTTTTTGCTGCCCCTCTATTTTACCAAATATCATATCCTTCTCCAGGAACTGGTCTCTCCTAACGCGTCCAAAGTCTGTAAGATGAAATCTAGCCATTCCTACCTTTGATGACCCTGTACTTCTTCCAATACAGATCTTTTGTCCTTTTAGCAGTCCGTGGTAATTTCAGTAGTCTTCTCCAGCACCCTGATACAAATGCATCGGTTTTTCTTCAATCTTCCTTATTCAGTGTCCAACCTTCACCTGCCTATGAGTTGATTGAAAATATCATGGCTTGGATCAGGCATGCCTTAGTCATCCAAGTAAATCCTTACTTTTCAATATTCTAAAGAGGCCTTGTGCGGCAGATGTACTGAATGCAACCCATCTTTCAATCTCTTGACTGCTGCCTCCATGAGTATTGAATGTGGATCCAAGCGAGACAAAATAATGGGCTAAGGGAGGTACATCAAGGACATCAGTCATGAAGCAAAACACAAACCACAACAGTACAAAAAGTGTCAGACAATGAGTAGTATTTAATATTTGGTGGCACTTATATGGTCCATAGGAGTCCTCCTGCATAGTGGTTACACATTGGCTGCTCCCAGGAACGTCAGCAGTTTGAAACTACCAACCACTGTGCAGGGAGAAGAGGAGGCTTTCTGCTTCTGGAACGGTTACAGTCTTAGAAACTTAGAAACTACCCTGACATCACCAGGAGGCCACGTTTGTTCAATGGCGGGCTGTTTCTATGGTCCATCATGACAGCAGGCTTGGAATGGAGGCAGAAATATGTTTCCCCAACCCGACTGGCTCCCAAACTATGAGCGTATGGCATACATGTATATTCCAAATAAAACCTGTTTAAATCTGTTTCGGTGATCAGCTGGGAAGTTCTCTCAATAATGGTCTCTATGGGTGTTTAAAAACAAAGAAAACTTTGTGCCATGGAAAAAATGATTTTGATGTTAGGATTAAAAGAAAATTCTTTTTTTTTTTAATCAATTTATTGGGGCTCATACAATTCATCACAATACATAGATCAATTGTGTAAAGCACATCTATACATTTGTTGCCCTCATCATTCCCAAAATTCTCTTGCCTCTTGGGTTCCCGGAATCCGCTCATTTTCCTTCCCCCGCCCCTTCCCTTCCTCCTCCCCTTTCCCCCATGCACCCTTAATAATTTATAAATTATTATTGTATCCTATATTACACTGTCCGGCGTCTCCCTTCACCCACCACACTGCTGCCCGTCCCCCAGAGAGGAGGCCATATGTGGCTCCCTGTGATCCATTCCCCCTTACTACATCCCCCTTCCCTCCTGGTATCGCCACTGTCACCCCTGGTCCTGAGAGGTTCTTCTGTCCTAGATTCCCTGCGTTTCCAATTCCCATCTGTACCGCTGTGCATCATCTGGTCTAACCAGGTCTGCAAGGCAAAATTGGGGTCCTGGTAGTTGGGGGGAGGAAGCGTTCAAGAACTAGAGGAAGGTTGTGGGTTTCATTATTGCTATACTGTACCCTAAGTGACTCATCTCCCCACTACCCCTCTGCAAGGTATGTCCAGTTGTCTAGAGATGGGCATTGGGTCTCCATCACGCAGCACCCTCATTGACAAGGATATGACTTTTCTCCCCGCCTTTGGTGTTTAAAGCCTGGTCCCTTTGGCCCTTCATGATCACACATGTTGGTGTGCTGCTTCCATGTGGGCTTTGTTGCTTCTGGGCTAGATGGCCGCTTGTTTACTTTCAAGCCTTTAAGTCCCCAGATGCTATAGGTCTCGATAGCCGGGCACCATCAGCCTTCTTCACCACACTTACTTATGCACACATTCATCTTCAGCGTTTATGCGTGGAAGGTGGTCACACAATGATGGTTTTTGTTATTTGGTGTCTGCTGCCTGTTCCCTTCAGCACGTTGTGTTCGCACAGGCTCGTGTGCTACTTCTCTGTGGACTTTGTTGTTTCCGAGAATTCTAAATGAGACTCAAGTGAGGATCTTTAGGAAATACTGAAATTTTTCCATAAGTTAAGGAGAATACTGCTCCACATGATGCAACAGTTTTTAGATAGGTCAGGGATTTTAAGGAAGACCTCAAAGGTGAGGCCTGAGAGGAAAACTCATCAACTTTTGGTCTCACATGGTTTTACAATTTCAATTGTAATAAAACCTCTTAACTTCAGCATGTTTTCAAGTCAATGGGTGCCAAAAGCATTGCCTGATCTTTTCATTGGTCTTCTGAGAAAGATCTAAACTAAAAAGACACATTTATGAAATGAATTGTAACAAAGGATGCATTTTGGATGGACCAATATGATCCATAATGCAAGGTCTTATCAGAACAGTGGCTTCTGAGGGGGATCTGTAGAGCAAATTAAATTCTAGGCAGAGAGGTCAGCTCAAAAGCTTTTGTGCTGACATTTCCATTATTGAAATTAGTACATTACTACATAGCTATGGATTCTGACTTGGGCTGCTAACTTCAAGGTCAGCAGTTCCAAATCCCTATCCGCCTTTCAATGGTAGCAAAGGTTATCCTACAAGAACTTTGTTGATAATGCTTATTCCACACCCCCTACATCCCTGATCCCACCTTTTCAGATTATTTTTGTTCTCCAAACTCAAAAACATGGAAAAGAAACATTTGAGTCTCTCAAGGATGTCAAAACTACTATTTTTCAGTGGTTTAAATGGAAGACAACAGGCCTCTTGTGGAAAGGGTTAGGCAGATGGGAACTCTGCTTTGAGAAGTGTATAGATCTGGATGGAGGATATGTTGGGAAACAATAGCTTCACATTTTGACAATTTCATTTAATTATAGGTTTTGTTTATTTTATAGCAATGCTTTTGAAACTTATTCAAGTATCCTAGATGTGAAGGTACAATTGCTAAGATCAAATATTATTTGCTGGCATTCTAGTGGAGTGAGACAATAAATTGACAAACTAAACAATGAAAAAGGATGTCTATTAGACATCATGAAGGAAAGTAATAAAGTTAAGAAAGATGATGAGAAAGAGCTATTTCCAGAATTAAATATGGTGATCTGGGCATGTAACATTTGAATAAAGAATTAAGAGGCAGTTTATATTAATATTTTTATACTTTACATTATACATGATTAAAGCCTAAACTTTCATGTCTTCTTAATATTTTACTGCATTAGGGCCATAAAACACTTAAGGAAAACCCCCATTTTGTCATCATCTTTCTCAAATGTCATCCTCATCCTCTTCCAATGACAACAAATGTATAGAGCTTAACTTAAGTCTTCCCTCCAAATGGGCTTGCACAAATTCACATAGTCTGAGGATTGCCCTATTTTATGATCGCATTCATATCCAAATGGATTGAAGAGTGGGTTGTAACTGATATGGAGTTAATTATGGTTCATTAGGCTTAAGATGCTGAAGAATATCAATAAAACAGAGAAATGTCTTGAGTTTGAGATTTTTACCCTATCCTGGGTTGCAAGAAGCCTTAGGAATCAAAATTTGCACAATTGCTCTATTGTACCAATTTCTTCTTAAACAGCAAGTGTCATTCCAATTTGGCAAAATGTCCCCAAATTGGACACCGTGTTGCATTTAAGACTTGACAATGGCCTACCAACATGGAATTGTTGGCCTTATTCTGGATGCTCAGATGTTATTTGTTTAACTTATGCTTTCATTAAAAATCTTGCTTCTCAGTATACACCGCATCTTTGAGCAATATAGTGCTTAAAATCTATTTTAAAAAAACCTTCTCTGTAATTCCTGCTCACTCTCCTTCGTGTATACCCTGGCAGTTCTGCTTTATGAATCTTAGCTGTCGCATTTTGCATAGTTCACCTGATTCGATTTGAATTATCATGCTGACCTTTGAATCTAAGTAGAGTATGGCATTCTCATCTCTAACTGTCTCCGTGTCTCTCTATTCCTCCTGCATCACCATTCAGGCTTACTAGGTTTGACGGATGCTTTGCTGTGGTTGAGTGTCCACAAGTGGACAACAATGACAGAGGTTTCATATTACATCTTAGGTCTATCCACTCATATTCTCACAGTTGCAATTCGTTCAGTAGGTCACCAGGGCTCCTAACTTTTGGTTACACTCATCACTATAGAAGACTTTCTAATGGCGTGATGCTAAAACATGTCTCATTGATTTCCCATTGGTTCCTTTCTCAGAGGAGTGATTATTCAACTACATACAAATGTTCTGATTCTAAAGCATTGTGTCTACTGAATAGATTAATATCTATTGGGTTTGGCTTCCTAGATGGATTATCTATTTGATTTTTATTTTGCTTTGCTTTTAATCTTTGCATGGAAATTGTATGATCAAGTTTGAAATTATATTGTTATAATTAAATTAATGAAGTGCTGGAAATGTGTAGGGATTTTTCTTTGAGTTTAATTCAAATCTTGACTTCCTAGCTGCTTTCTTGTATGTTGACACTGCCCGATTCTATCTATAGGAATATAACAATATCCATCGTTAAATATCCTTCTGAACTTCACATCCACAATGACTAGACTATTCCTTCTGCAAACTTAGAAAAAAACGAAGTCAAAATTTCAACTTTGTGCTTAGTATCAAGTATAATTCTGGTACACAGCGGCGGTGGTACGATGTTCTTGCAGGTACGGCTCCTGCTCTAGGGCAGACCTGGGTGAGTTTACATCCTGGCTCTATTCTTTGTACAAATCAATGAACTCCCAGCTTGAACCTCCATAACAATCATTGAGTTAATGACAATTTTCAGCTTCAGAGCGATGAACACAGCGCTGGGCTATAGTCAGAATTAAACAGGCCTTCAATTTCTTGTTCATATTCGTGAATAATCAATGTGAAATAAATTAATGATTAATTCATCTTAAATAGGATGGAGCTATATTATGAAATAATAACTGTTTTAGTTAGACTGATAAAAAATAGTAACTGTTTTAGTTTCTTTGTGCTGCTGTCAGAGAAACACAAGGGAGTGGCTTTAATAAACAGATATTTAGTTTCTCACAAGTTAGGAGGCGAGACTGTGAATTCACAGTACTGGCTCCTGGGGAAGATGCTTTGTGTTTGCTCCAGAGGAAATCCTTGTCTCAGCTTTTGCCATATTCTCCAGGGTACTGGAGATCTCCATGCAATCTCTGTACTTCCCAGACTCCTGCTTCCTTGCTCTTATATGTAATCGCCTCCTTTTGTGTCTCAAAAGTGACTGACAGAAGACGCACCCTACGTTGACATGACCTCATTAATATAACAAAGAAAACCCTATTTCAAACTGGGATTATA
This sequence comes from Echinops telfairi, assembly GCF_000313985.2. Classification (NCBI taxonomy): domain Eukaryota; kingdom Metazoa; phylum Chordata; class Mammalia; order Afrosoricida; family Tenrecidae; genus Echinops; species Echinops telfairi. The sequence goes on from NW_022111372.1 coordinate 3,004,105, forward strand.
GCCATAAGTATGAGGTTTTGGAGTTATAACACATATTTTAGAGAGACACAATTCACTCTGTTATGGAAGGATTTTCCCCAGATCCACATGCCTTTTATTCTACTAGTAAAAGTGCAATCAAAAGTACATCGCAGGTGAAAATGCAGGCTACCGGTCATTTTTCCTATCGTGGTGCACTTTAATAGCTTGATATGAATCTTCTGTCCATAACCCTGGGTGGGAACATGCAAATAAGGTCCAGAGGGTTCTAAGGAGGGCATTGAATAGCGTTGTCATTGCACTGGCTTTCAAAGGTGCCACCTCAGCCACAGCGGGAGAGCATAGCATGCCCATGTAGAAAGAAGAGCCAGAATCAGAACAGGGCAACGGCAGTCCCAGAGTCCGCAGCTGCAGGTCCTGGGCTTCCCAGCCCATGGACCAAATAAAGTTAAGAGCCTTCCAATACTGGCAATGCTAAAGAAGCTTTGTGACACTATTCAGAGAAAAGCAGAGGCCAAGGGGCCTGCTGATTGGGAGGCCAAGTACCAGTAGGAGAAGGGTCTGCTGGGATGACTGAGAAGAGGCACTGTGGACAAAAAGAACTGTATCCATAACGTTTTCTGATCCTGACTTTTGGTGCTCTATTAACTTCTCCCCAAATAAACCTTCACAACTATGAATATTGCCTGTTAATTCTGCGTGATTTATAATTGCAAAGAATGATCAATCCAGCAGAGAAGCAGAATGCTGTGAGGGACATGGGTGGTATCAGAAAAGGATAGAACAGGAGACATGTCTAACTTCTTCGTAGAAACCAGTCTTGGGTTTTCCTTTCTCTGGGGAAGGTCCAAAGTGACACCCCATGCACACACTCCTATGCCATCTAGATTCTACAATGGACTGTTCTATGTTTTCACAGGTTCCAAGGGTCTGCATTAACTCATCAATTTAGGAAAACAGCAAATTTTGAAAAATAATTCTTTAAAAAATTTTAAATACTGATATATTTATATTCCATTTGTGAACATGTAGTGAGATTCCCTCTGCATCTGGGTATATATATATATATATATATATATATATATATATACAAGAAATGATGCATTCATTTATAATTTATTCATTTATTTTCTTAGTTTTATAAAAGTATACCCAAAGTCACAGTCATTGGGTGAATATAAATCGTTAGACACACAATAACAGAGGCTAAAGCAAATAACAAAAGTAAATAAGAGAAATGTTAAGCTTTGAGATCTTGAAAGTATAGCAATCAAGAAGTTTTCAGATTGATAAAATAAGGACGACAATATAAATCTCACATAAAATTTTAAAAATACATATATTTAATCTGGGGCTTTATCTCTGTTTCAGTTCTTTCTCATTTCACAGAACTGTCTTAAGACAAAGATAAAAGATGAGTTTTCCTTTTGTCAGGTTATTAATGAAAGGAGCACCAAAAATTTCATTGAAAATTTCAAATTTTAATTCCATATATCCCACAAACTGTATGAGGCCTTTATGATGTGAGTGTGCATTCCTTATCATTCAAATTTTTATTTTCTTGTGGTACACAAGTTGATTGACAACTGAAAAACAGTATTAATCCTTCTAATCCCGGAGCCCTGTTTGTGACCTAGTTAAATGTTTTCTAGTTAAATGTTAATTCCCTCTGTTAGAAACAAGCAGAAACATTTGGGACTTGGAATATTACAAGTACTGTTCAATTGACTTCATTCTGTCAATTACTGGAAAAACAAAACAAAAACAAGCAAAACAAAAACATCAAAAACCAAAAAGCCTCACTGTCATGAGTCGATTCGGACTTACATTGACTCTACCGGGTTAGCATCTCCTGGATAATTAAGCACATCAGATGACCATTCTGATTCGTCACTCTGTAGGGTTTCTGAGACTGTAAATTTTTATGGGAATAGTCAGCCTCATTTTTCTTCTGAGAGTAGCTAGTGGTTTTGAACTGCCAGCCTAACTTCAGCCTAAAGCCTAACCCACAACATACCAGCTAGTTATTTATAAGACAAAGAATGGGAATTTGGAGGGTCTCTGTCTGCTGCCGGCAGATCTCATTGGGCTGTTAACAGGAAGGTCAGCAGTTTGACTCTCCCAGTTGCTCCTCAGGAGAAAGATGACTCTCTACTCCCATAAAGATTCACAGCCCCAGCAACCCTCTGTGGGGTGTTTCTGAGTGGGGAAGCTGAATTACTTGAAAAAATGCCGCAGCATCAGGGCTAGAGGAAGACTTACTAACAACTTTCAGCGTGCAGATAATACACCCTTGCTGACTGAAAGTGGAGAGGACTTGACACATTTGCTGATGAAGATCAAGGCTTGCAGCCTTCACTACGGATTAAAATTCAATGTAAGGAAAACCCAAATCTTCACAACTCAACCAATTGGTGATGTCATGAGACACGGAGAAAAGATTGAAGCTGTCAACGATTTAATCTTGCTCCCAACCTCATGGAAACAGCAGTGTAGAAACTGAGTGATTCACAAGACATCTTTTAAGTTTTGAAAAGCAAGGAGATTATTTTCAGGACTTAGGTGTGCCTGACCCAAGCCATCGTGTTTTCAACCACTTTGTATGCATGTGAAAGTTGGACGTTGAATAAGGAAACCTGAAGAAGAATCAGTACCTTTGTATTATGGTACTGGCAAAGGATACTGGAATTCCCAGCAAATAAACAAATCTGTCTCTGAAGAAGTGCAGCCAGATGTTTCCTAGAATGATGGAGAGACTTTGTCTTGTGTCCATAGGACATGTTTTTGGGAGAGACCAGTCCCTGGAAAAGGACATGGTTGGCAAAGTCGAGGGGCAGAGAAGAGAGGGAAGCCTTCAGGGAGAGGGCTTGACCCAGAGGCTGCAGCCATGGGCGCAAGCATAAGACCAATTGTGAGGAAGGCGCAGGACCGGGCAGGGTTTAGCACTGTTGCTGTGAGTTGTAACAGACTTGATGGCACTTCACACGAGTTGGAATGGACTCAATAGCAGTGTGTTTGGCTCAGTGGATTTGCTGTAATAGGACTTGTCTGGACTTACCATGGGAAAACCAGGTGGGCATTAGTGAGTCATGTAGAAGACAAATGAGTAAAGATGGTTATTGGTCACAGGCCAATTTTGGAATAAAAAAGATTAGGAGATTTCCTAACCTCTGTTTTACTTGCCTGGATAAAGTTCAACATTGTCAGAAAGGAAGAGCTACTTCAAGCAGGATGGTTCTGAAAACCTTGAGAGACCTAAAGGAGCATGAGTCATGTGGTTGGGGCGGGGGTGAGGCTGGGGCTAACACTGAAGTATGGCAAGTTAAGAAACAGCAGAAAGGCCAGCTGTTGATAAGTTCAATGCAATCACTCGTGTCTGAATATGGAGATCTCTGCACATCATTGTGAACATTAAAACCTGCATTCTGAGTGATCTAAAGACTGAAAAGAGGTGTGACAAGATTTATAGTCTATGTCGGGCCAATAGATTACACTTTTAGACTGCTAACCACAATATCAGCAGTTCAAAACCACCAACTGCTCCATCAGAGAAAGATGAGGCTTTCTACTCTCATAAAGATTTACAGCCTCAGAAACCCTAGGGAGCAGTTCGACTCTGCCATCTGAGTTCCTATGAGTTGGCTGTGAATAGAGGCAGTGAGCTTTACTGAGTTAGAATGAAATCAATTGCTGTGGATTTGGTTTTACAGTTGTTATATTTTGGGGGCAGGAGCAAGGAGGTTGGCTACAGGAATGGATAGGGTTTCTTGAGGGAAAAACAGGAGTTTGCCTGCATGGGCAACTATCCCTGTATTTTGTTCTCTTACTATTCAGATGCTGTATTCTTTTGAAAAATACATCCTGAGATACGAGGAAAAGGGGAGTACACTAGTTTTATTATGGAAACATTTTCGATAGACTCAATACAAGAGTTAGCTTAATCTCAGAAAAATGATATATGTTTGTGATAAAAGGAGCCCTGGGTTAAGTTGGGCCACTAACAGAAAGGCTGTTAAAAGCCACCATCTGTTCCATGAGAGAAAGATGAGGCGATTGGTTCCCATGAAGGGTTCAGCCTTCAGAACCCTTGCTTGGGATGTGATGAATCCAAACGGACTTGACGGCAGAGGGTTTTGCTTTATTGTAAGGAGAATGTGGATGTGTAGGGTTTGAATTCTAAAACTGTACAAGAACCTTAGTTTGGAACAGTGAAAAATAGAGAAAAGGGGAAAAAAACCTTAATTCTTTTTTTTTTTAATCAATGTATTGGGGCTCATACAATTCATCACAATACATAGATCAATTGTGTAAAGCATATCTATACATTTGTTGCCCTCATTATTCCCCAAATTCACTTTCCTCTTGGGTTCCCGGAATCAGCTCATTTTCCTTTTTTCCCCTCCCCTTCCCTTCCTCCTCCCCCCTCCCCC
>NW_022111372.1:3009370-3024579 GCF_000313985.2 Echinops telfairi
CTAGCCCAGAAGCAACAAAGCCCACATGGAAGCAGCACACCAACATGTGTGATCATGAAGGGCCAAAGGGACCAGGCTTTAAACACCAAAGGTGTCGGGGAGGGGAATCATATCCTCATCAATGAGGGTGGCGCATGATGGAGACCCAATGCCCATCTCTAGACAACTGGACATACCTTGCAGAGGGGTAGTGGGGAGATAAGTCACTTAGGGTACAGTATAGCAATAATGAAACCCACAACCTTCCTCTAGTTCTCAAAAAAAACCTTAATTCTTAATTCGGTTTTCCATGGCTCTCTATTAAAAAGATATCAAACTTAATTACCTAAACTGTGATTAAATTTAGGAATGTGCAAGTGGGTTTTGATACTTACTGATAAATTTACCGTACCCACGACAGAAATTACCTGAGAGCAAATTGGTTATTGGATATTAACTTTGTTTTGGGGAACAACAGCTTCCAGAATAAATATGCCAAGGGTTTCTTTGCCTTATGGATTAAGGTTTATTGCTTTTAAGGCTTAAAAAAATCAATGATAATTATATAGTTTAGAAAGTGTACATTGAAAGTAATTTTTGCCAATTTCAGTTGCCATTAAATTGCTGTTTCATTATTTGAATTTGCATTTTGAAAGAATAAAAATATATTTTGTTAGATAGTATCTTGAGGTTATTTTTAAGAGGAAGACAATTTCATCTATTTGATTCACACCGTTCAGTTTTTAGTGTGTCTACATGCTTTACTCTAATAAGTATCCAGAGACAATCTTATCTTTTGCTTTTGTTGTCTTATCTCCAATTATCATTGTGGTTCTTTACATAATAAATCTGTAGAAATTAGAAACTGTGTAAGGTGGAAAATTGTCAGCAAGGAATTTCTCCAGTGTTTACTATTAAAAAGAGCAATCAAATAAGGGTAAGACAGGACCCTGCTCAGGGTAGACTACTTCCAAGGTCCGGAAAATCAAGTCAGTCCCTTTAAATTCTGGGTCTTAAAGGAGATTTCACTGTATTAAGAGGATTATCTGGTAGCAAAATAAAATGCTTTTCATAGTAATTGTCAAATTCTAAAGCTGTTCATTCTATGTTTAGATGGGTACTTAGTTCATATTATTTTCATTATAACACAGTGAGGGAAAAAAATATTTGCTATATCTAAGCCTTTCACCCCAGAGTTAGCTTGGTTTAAATGAATGTGTTTAGTTGCCTACAGGATGCTCTCAAACAGGTTCTTCTTTCTTAAGATTTTTGCAGAAGTTATCAAATACCTTGGTGGTGTAGTGGTTACACATTGGGCTGCTAGCCAAAAGGTCAAGAGTTTGAAACCAGCTGCTGTGAGCGAGAAAGAGGAGGCAGTCTACTCTGGGAAAGTGCACAGCCTTAGAAACCCGCCGGGGCAGTTCCACCCTGTCCTCCGGGGTCACTGTCAGTCAGAATCCACGCCCAGATGACAGTGAGCTTGAGTTTCTTTGAACTGAGCTTTCAGAATTGAAAACAAGCTTTATGATTGTAAAAACCCTTTCCTAACCAATCTTCTGATTGAAACTCGCTCATTCACTCACTCAGGGCTGACTCATAGTGACCCTTTTGGGTTTCTGAAACTAACTCTTTATGGGAGTAGAAAGCCCAGTCTTTCTCCCTCTGAGAGGCGGTTGATTTCGAACTGCTGACCAGGAGGATTGCTGCCGTCCAACCTGCAGCCACTGCCAGGTATCCATCGGAATGAAACTAGAGAATCCTTTTGTGTCACTGCGACTCACATCGTCATGCTTTAAGATGGAAACATTATCAACCGTGTTAGACTGAATGGAAAGTGTCCTGTTTGTTGAATTAATAGTAACTTGCAAGATTACGAGGAATGGTACCACAATAGTCAAAGCAGCAACAGAAAACGTGGGCAGATTCAGGTTTGAGGCGCTACTTATTTGTGGAAGAAGTAGCAGCTCAAGAAAACATGTCTGATTTGTTCACAGATGGCAAGAAGAACCAGGACAGACTCTTCCTCTCTGTTTTGGACTGACGGTTTTCAGAAAAGTGCCAGTATTTTACCAGGATACTGTACATCTGGGATATTTATCTGATAGTCAACAAAATCAACTAGACTGTTGATCTATGTTCTTTTATGCAGCCAGAGTGAGGAGACCATTGAAGGACTTGGTCCACTTGCATACAAATTAACCTCTGAGAGGCTGGTTTTCCTAGGCCTTCCATACGACTTGGTTGCCTACTTCACAGTTGTGCATTCTCATTTGTAGGAAATAGAAACGGCATGGAAGTGGAAGGGTTAATAAGGTAAATGACTTTTGCAAGGGACTTCAATTGCTCCTGCTGTTCTAACTTTAATTAAAACTCAGGGTCACAATTTCTTACTCCATCCTATCACTGAAAGGAATGGTCTCTTATATAGAGTGTCATGAGGGCATAAGTTGAACCTGCTCTTCTGGGCAACTCATTTTGAGCAGGGCAAATGGAAGTACCATGTCTCAGGTTCAGTTAATTTCTTGACACAGTTTTGACAGTTTTTTCCCAAATGTGGTTCATCTTCTCTGTCTTTCTAATACATAGTAGCTTTCAAGAGGCGTGAACTATCCATATGATTCTCACAGCTTGGCTAGTATCCTGGGTAACTTTTAGTACACACACATGTTCTACAGTAGTGGTGAGAAAGGAAGGCTAACCGTGGAGGGGTAGCAAAAGAGAAGTAGGTCCTCCACTGGATGGATCGACACAGTGGCTGCCTCAATGGGCCCAGGAACAGGAACAATTGTGCGGGTGGCACAGGGCCACGCAATGCTTCGTTCTGTTATGCATCAGGTCACTATGGGTCAGGGCTGACTCAATGGCACCTAACCACAACAATAAACTTGGGAATGACCCTGTTCACTTTGTACTTTGAACACTCTGTGAATTTTTCAGTTCTACAAGGGTAGGACTCTAACCCATGTGGTGAAGCTCTCCACAAAGACTAAATGCATATAAGGTTCCTAGGGAATCACTGTGGGGTCCACTTGCCATTTTTTAACTTATCTTTTTCCCTGTATATCGGCTCCATCTTTCAGTGGAGGGATAGTCTCTGGGTTGTTCTTTTAGGCAAGTGGAGCACCTGACACTCATTTTCTGGATGATCCTGGGCATGTAACACTCATTAGGCAAGAGTGTAACCCTGCTATAATGGGTGCCATCATGGGAAGCAGAGATCTGTCTTCAGGTGTTTAAAGGTTAAGACATTCCCAGGAGATTGCAGATTAGTCTACTAGATTTGCTAAAAGTCATTCTGATGATTCTGGTACACAGAGAATCTTCACTCAATAGTTTTCACTATGTATTCAGGGTTGTATTCAGGCTCAATAGACTCTGTATCTTAATAGGGAACAGAGTCAGGGCTTGTAAAATAGAAAGGCTGGTGGCTGTTTTTGCTGCCAAGTCATCTCTGTGGTTCCCCAGAGCCTCGGGATCTTGGCTTTTGATGCCCTAGGCAATATATGACAGCTAACAGTGTAGGTCCTTAGGCTGCATCTAATAGCTTTAATATCCCTGGGTCATGCTTTTTTTTTCTCCCCTGTGCAGGAAAGGGCTTGGTAAAACCCTTTCATTTCCTAAATGACTTTGGATGCCTACGGTACAGAGAAAGGATACACTCATCTTTTCCTAGAAGTTAGGCTCTCATTAGGGCTATGAGCTGAGCCTTTTGTAAAGTACATCTCAAGTGTAAGTAAAGCAGGAGCTTCCCAAGTCTCAGTCAGCAGTGCCAATGCTTACCCTGCTTCTCCATATCTCTGGTCCACAAAGCCATTTGTGGATGTCTGCACATTGGGGTAACTGAGGGGCTTATCTATTAAGCCTGGCTTGCTGTAATACACTTCTTTAGCTATCTGGGCATGATTATGGATAGGCTATCTTCAGTTGGGGGAAGAAAAATAGCTAGATTAAGGGAGGTTGCCACCTTAAGCTTAACATTTTGAATTGTCTAAGAGGATGACAGAGACGCTGGATTTTATGAGAAAGAATATGGCATCAGGATTGGAGGAAGGCTTGGTGACAACCTGTGGTATGCAGAGGACACGCCCTGGCTTGCCAATAGTGAGGGGGAACTGAAGCACTTGCTGATAAAGATCCAGGATTGTAGCCTTCGGTATGGATTACACTCAATGTAAGGAAGACCACAATCCTCCCGTCTGGACCAAGAGGTAACATCATGATCAATGGAGAAAAGGTTGAAGTCAAAGATTTTGTCTTACTTGGATCCACAATCAATACCCATGAAGGCATTAATCAAGAGAGGAAAAGATGGGTTGCATTAGGTAAATCTGCTGCACAAGACCTCTTTAGAGTATTAAACAGCATGGACGTTCCTTTGAGGACGAAGCTGCACCTGACCAAGCCATGGTACTCCCCTTTGCATCATACGCATATGAAAGTTGAACACTGATTAAGGAAGACTGTATAAGAATCGATACATTTGAATTGTGGTGCTGGAGAATCTTGAAAGTACCGTGGACTGCTAAAAGGACAAAGCAATCTGTATCAGAAGATGTAAGGACAGAATACTTCTTATAGGCGAGGATGGCAAGACTTTATCTCACATATTTGGACATATTGTCAGGAGAGACCAGTCCCTGGAGAAGGCCATCATGTTTGGTAAAGTAGAAGAGTGGCAAAAAAGAGGTTGGCTTTGGACAGATGGATTGACACAGTAGTTGCATTAGCGGGCTCAGTGGGCTATGGACTATCATAGGGATGGTACTGGACTGTCCAGTGGTTCATTCTGTTGTGCATAGGGTTGGTCACTATGGGTTGCAGTTGACTTGAAGGCATCTAACAATAACAACTACAAGAAGGATATGGCCTGGTATATTTTCATTCTTTTTGCAGTTAGCCAATATCTATATTTTTGCTCATGAGGAGTAGCACATAATTTGGAGTATGCACCATTGTTGGCTGTCCAAAAATGAAGTTGGTTTTAGTTTATTTTGCAGAAGTTCATGGACAGCTGCAAAGGCTCTTAGACAAGTAGGCCATTCCAACTAGCTGTTTAGAGAAGTAAGCAATGGTCCTTTCGAATGTGCCCAGAGTCTCTGTGAGGACTCCCAGCTCCACGCCCTGATTCTCATGTATAAGTAAGTCAAAAGCTAAGGCAAAAGCAGCTACTAGCTTGCTTTTCAATGTAGTCAAATGTCTCTTGGCACTCAAGAGCTTAGTAAAGGGACCTAGTAATCAGCCCGAAATTAGGAATTTAAACACAGCATAATATAACATTTTAAAAAAATCTGCAAGTAGTATTCAAGATTTGGGAGGGGTGAACACCACCATTTCTCTCCTATCAGGAAGCAAACTGATCCTTGTACTACACCCTTTTTGCTCAGTGATTTAAATCCTTGCTGGTATTTTATCAGAGTTCTTCTTGGCAATGCTTTAATCATTTTCCCCATTTTACAGATCAGAGGGGTGTTCATAAAGCCCCCTCAGATGATTCATCTTCTATGAAATCCATTGGCATTAGAGGAACTGCCCTGCCCGATCGATGCTAACCTGCTCCTCAAACCGAGTACCTTGTAAAGAGACCGTATCTTCTGAGACATCGATGCCAGGCTCCTAGATCTCTGCTTCTGGCAGAGGTGCCGGAGCCAGTGCTGGTGCAGGGGTGCCTTCAGCTATAACTCTGGCCATGAGGAATGAGCAGCTCCCCAAAGCAGGTGGGGGGCTCTAAGGTTCATACTGCTGTCCTAGGAAAATGGGGATGTTCATTTTTGTTCAGGTTTATTCTCTGCAAAATAAGGTTACTTCCCCCTCCCCCCTCAATTGTCTTGTTCTGATATAGTGACATGAAAGTTTTAACAAGAGGAATTGCATCCCATTTTCTTGGTGTGCAGATAACAAATGTAATTGTAAAATAATGACATTATTCAAAATTCTGTCAACAGCTGTATCTCTGGATCTCAAAATATATTGGGGTGAAGCTTTATTATAAAGCAAAGCCATTTCTTTTTCTTGGGCTCAGAGCTACAAGTTTTCCAATCCTAGGAATACATCCTGCTCTCATGTCTTCACTTCCAAGAGGACAAAGACAAGAGCAACACTGAGCACAATAAAAAGGGAAGTGGCTATGTGCAGCTGGTCCATTGCAAGAACTGTGCCTGCTGGGCCCTCCAACGACAAGACTATGGAGAAGTTCATAACAGGAAACATAGTAGAGCCAAGGCCAACAGGGGCATTTTTGACACTAGTGTCTTTGGTGCATACTTGCTTCCAAAGCTGTTCTTGAAACACCATGAATGGGTGACTGGTGCGGTTGGCAGTGCGGGAGTTGGGACCGTTCAGCCCATCCCCAGGTCTGGATCTGCAGCTGCTTCCCAACAACCTCCTCCAACGCTTATGCAAAGATCTGAAGCTGAAGAAAAACAAACCTGAAAGAAAATAAAAGGGAAATTATAGTTTAAAACTGAATACAATGAAAGAGGGAGGGTGGGGAGGAAGGGAATCAATGAGGAGCTGATACCAAGGACTCAAGTAGAAAGAAAATGTTTTGAAAATGATGATGGCAACAAATGCACACATATGCTTGACACAATGGATATGTGTATGGGTTGTGATAAAAGCTGTATGAGACCCCAATAAAATGATGTAAAAAATACAAACAAACAAAAGAAACAAAAACCATAGAAGCTTTTTCTAAACAAATATATCAAAATGCAAAACCAAAAATGAATACATCCCAAAGTGGGTTATTTGGTATGCTAGCTTGGTATCCCATTGCTTCTAACTCAAGACTTCTGAATTTCTTACCTCCTTTTTTACACTGTGACCCCTTTTAGCATTGGTGTTACCCTTGGTGGCATAGGGGTCTTCGATTGAGCTGCCAATCAGAAAGTTGGTGGATCAAAACATCAATTGCTCCAGTGGAGAAAAATGAATGTTTTCTCCTGCAAAGAGTCAACGTCTCAAAACCCAAAGAAGCAGCTCCGCTTTGTCCCACAGGGCTGCCACCAGTTGATGGCAAAGGGATAAAGAAGCTAAGTAGTTTCCCTTAACCTCCCCTTTCTAACTCTTATTGTATATTAAATAATTCTCTAACGATTTCAAGAGTTTTTTAGTCTTCGCTCATCTCCAGAGTTGTTCTAAAATCAAATCTTTAAATTGAAAAGAAATTTGAGATAGTCCACATTTCCATTCCTGGACAAAAAGCCCTTTTAAATTAAAATACACTAAAATAATTTTAACTACAAGATAACATTTAGAACCTATATTGAAACCTCAAAACATGGAAGGAAGGGAGTGAAGAAAAGGGAAAGTATATAAAATATAAACATGCAGCATGTAATACAAGTAAACAGTAAATTTAAACTCCACTCCTATTTAGCAAAAATGTTCCAAATTTTTTAAAATTTTGTTTTTGGAATTTTGGATTTCCACACCTACTGGTGAAACCTCAAGGTCTGTCCAGGATACTTCATCTTTTATTTTAGGATAACTTTCTATTTTTCACTTAGTGTCTATACCAGTGCTTATGTCTGTCTGCATAAATCCCTGCCCCAGATGTTGGAATACTCAATTATTTCTGCTCAGTACACAATGTTTTCTTACTGTATGATAGATTGACTGTTTAGTAACCAGATTATAGCTACAAGTATAACACACTAAATAAATACCTTCAAATTGTTAACATAGAAAAACAGACAAACACTAAATCACACAAACACAAAAATCAAATTTAAAAAATTAATTGTCTACCAACACATGATTTTACTCTTGGACTCTCAATTTTACTCCACTGATCCTTATTACCATCCTTGAGCCAGCACCACATTCTTGATTACACGTAAGCTTTGGGAAATGTGAGTCGTCCTACTTTTTTTTTAAATCAAGATTGGTTTTGCTATTATGATCTCTTTTTAATTCTATATGAATTTGAGAATGAGTTTGTCAATGGCTACAAAAAATAATCTATGATTCTGATGAGCAATGCATTAAATCTATAATTCAATTTCAAAGTTGTTAATATCTTAATTTTCAGGTCTCTTATTTATGAACGTGGGATGTTTTTTATTTACTTACATCTTATTTAATTTCTTTTAACAATGCTTTGTGATTATCAGAGTACAAATGTTGCATTTATTTTGTTATGTTTATTCCTAAGTATTTTTTATTATAGATAGATAATTTTATTGGGGGCTCGTACATCTCTTATTACAATTCATCCATCCATCCATCCATCCATAAATGTGTCAAGCACATTTATACATTTGTTGCCATCATCATTCTCAAAACATTTTCTTTCTACTTGAGCCCTTGGTATCAGCTCCTCATTTCCCCCCTCCCTCTTCCACACTCCCTCCCTTCCACCCAAACCCTTGGTAATTTCTAAATTATTATTATTTTTCCATGTTTTACACTGTCTGATGTCTTCCTTTACCCACTTTTCTGTTGTCTGTCCCCCAAGGAGGGTGTTATTTGTAGACCATTGTAACCGGTTCTCCCTTTCTCCCCCACCTTCCCCATCCCCTCCTGGTATCTTTACTCTTATTATTCGTCCTTAGGAGGTTTTTCTGTCCTGGATTTCCTGTGTTTCAAGCTCTGATCTGTACCAGTATACATCCTCTGGTCTAGTCGGATTTATAAATTAGATTTGGGATTATGATAGTGGGGTAGGTGGGTAGGAAGCATTAAAGAACTAGAGGAAAGTTGTATGTTTCATCGGTGCTGTACTGCACCCTGACTGGCTCATTTCCTCCCCGAAACCCTTCTGGAAGGGGGTGTCCAGTGGCCTACAGATGGGCTGTGGGTCTCCACTCCGCATTCCCCCTCATTCACAATGATACGATGCCTGACACCTGATCCTATGGACACCAGTGATTATAAAGGCTGGTGTGCTTCTTCCAAGTGGGCTTGGTTGCTTCTCAGCTAGATGGCTGCTTGTTTATCTTCAAGCCTTTATGAACCCAGATGCTATATCGTTTGATTGCCAGGCACCATCAGCTCTCTTCACCACATTTGCTTATGCACCCTCTTTGTCTTCAGTGATTGTGTTGGTAAGATGAGCATCATGGAATGCCAATTTAATAGAAGAAAGTGTTTTTGCATTGAGAGAGTAGTTGAGTGGAGCCCCAATGTCCAGCTGCGATCTTAATAATAAACCTATAAATATAAGCACATAGATCTATTTCCCCATTGTCATATATAAATATATGCACACATGTACATGCCTATATTTAGACCTCTACAAATACCTGTTGCCTCCTAGTTCCTTCTCCTATTTCCTTTTACTTTCCTCTTGTCCCACTATCACATTCAGCCTTCATTTGGGTTTCAGTAATTCCTCTCGGTTACATTGCCCTTGATCAAGCTCTTGCAGGCCTCCTACACCCTCCTGACCATTGATTTTAGATCACTTGTTGTTCTCTTGTCCCTGGGTTTGTTCACACCCACTTCCTTTCCCCCGCCTCCCCCTCTCCCATGTCCCCCTATTCTAATGTATTTTAATGGTGGTGTAAATTAAATAGCTTTGGTCTTTTTATTGCTTGCTCATTGCAAGTATATAGAAACACGATTAATTATTGTATACATATTTTGTTTATTCTGCAGTCTTTGTTTAATTTTTTGTTTGTTCTTTTGCTTATTAATGAATTTCTATGAAGCTTTCATATATAAGATTATGCAATCTTCAAATAGATAATATATGAATTCTTAATTTCCTTATAGTTATCTTGTCAACATGTGCTAACTAGAATTTTCAGAGAAATGTTGAACAGAAGTGACAAGAGAAAGTATCTTTGTTTAATTCCGTATCTTGAAAAGATAGAATCTTTTACCATAAAATATAGTGCTACGTATGCCTTTCTCATAGTGGGTCTAGGAAGTTCCCTTCAATGTGTATAACAGTTATTTTACGTTGTGAAGTTATTTTTCTGTGTTGTTGGAGATGGTCATGTGATTTTAAAGTTTTGGGATATAATGCATTGGATCAATTTATTTTTAGATGTTGTTCCCTAGATAAGCTTTTTGTTAAAAATGTTTGGGTCTATATTTCTATGAAATATAAGACTATTATTATCCCTTTGTCAAGTTTCAGTATCAGGGTAATGAACTCAACTTATTGCCACTGAATCAGTTCTGACTCGGGACACCCCTATAGGACAGGGTAGAGCTATCTCTGTGGGTTTCTAAGACTGTAATTCTTCACAAGAGTAGAAAGCTTCATATTTCTCCCTGAAGCACCTGACATTCTTCAATTGCTAACCTTGCAGTTAGCAGCCCAACTCATAACCACTACATCATCAGAGCTTCTACCAGGGTAATGCTAACCTCAAAAATCAAATGAGAAATGCTTCATCATCTTTTATTTATTGGAAAAGTTTTTAAAACAAACAAACAAATAAACAAACCCCCTAACATTATTTCTTTAAATGTTTGGTAGAATGTAGTGGTGAGGTCACCTGTGCCTGGGCTTTCATATGTTTGTAGATTTTATACCTGATTCATATATGGCTAGTCTATCCATAGATTCCTTCTTGGGTCACATTAGTTTAATTTAGTCACTTTAGTTATTGTTTCCCCTAGGAATTTGGTTATTTTTGCTTCTTTTTAAAAAAGGAATAGCTTTTACCTAGTTCATCTCTTTGGTTTCTTATAAAGTAAAAAGGAGTAAACAGTAAATTTTTAAATCGTTAAAAAACACTAATTTTTTAACGATTTCCTGTAGAGCTGCACTGGACTGCCTAGAGTCTTCAAAAAGTTAAAACACTTAATTAGGGGTTGAGAATTCAATTCTCCCCAGAGATGCCTCAGAAGACAGGCTTAGTGACGGGTTTCTGAAGAACGACAGGCTTGAAAACACTCTGGAGCATTCCTTCATGCACACATGGATTTGCCTTGATTCAGATTTAACTAGCAACCACAACCGAGCATTGAAGTCACGATAAATATGCAACTGCTTTGATCTAATTAATGAAAATGAAAGAAAAGGTTAAATTCAACATCTCAGTTATAGTAGCACATTTTGGTGCTCAAAAACCACACATGCTATTATATTGGACAACAGAACTGTGGAGAATACCTGGCACTCTTCTATGTATATATGTTCTCTTACACAGCACTACGCTAGAGCTAGAAAGTGATAATCGTATCATTTACATTCCAATTTATTATGGATATTTTGATTATTATTAGATGTTCTCATCAGCTCTTACTCGTGGTAATATTGTCCACAACAGAATGAAATGTCTAAAACTGGACTAAAGCTTTCTAAAATTGAGCATACAATGTATTATGCTTGGAATCACAAGCATGGCCAAGTCCACTGTTGCAGCACTGGGCCAGTCTGATCTCATGAAGGGTCGACAACACCTCTGTTGGTCTTCGACTTCATCAAACATATAACATTTGATCACTCCTAATCACAAGTCATCATATTAGTGCCTGAGGAGAAGCCCCTGATCCTTGATATAGTGCTGGGAGAAGAAGTCCCTTAGGTCAGAGGCAATGAAAATACAACTACAGTCTCAAAGTAGGGTCAGTCATAATTGCATGGATGGCAGTAAGCCTTTGAGACCTTCATTTGCTGGTGGGGCATGAATCAAAATGAGAAGAGAGAGCTGCAAACACCTATTAATAATGGGAATGTGGGATGTACAAGGTTAGAAATTAGGAAAATTGATATTTGTTAAAAATAAAATGGTACACAAAAAGATGGATAGCCTAGGCATTAGTAAACTGACATGGACTGATATTGGCCATCTTGAATCAGATAATGATATGGTTTACTATGCTGAGAATATCAAATTGAAGAGAAATGGCTTCACATTCATCCTCAAAAAGAACACGTCAAGATGTATTTTGTAAGTCTGGGTTAACTAAAGAAACAAATTTATAGATACTCATATGTGTATAAGAAATATAAAATAGCAATTGTATACTAAGAAAATATCCCAGCCCAGTCCAGATCAAGTCCATAAGTCTAATATTACTCCATATGTCTGATACCAGTCTATAAATCCCTCTTCAGACTCACGGAACACATGGAATGATGCCAAATGCAGGAGGATCACAGGCCAGTGAGTGGAAAGTCTTGTGGATCCAGTGGCAGTGAAGCATCTCAGTGCTGACATGCATCTCCACATGGCTCCTCCAGCTTCAGGCCTCTGGCTCCATCAGCATAGCTCCTTGTGTCTTGTCATCAGGAAGACTAATCAGAGAATGTGGGTCTGGCCTCCAGTGAGCTATTTATTTCTGTCGTGCCACCAAATAAGATTATCGAGCTGCAACCTGATTGATAAGCATTCATTCCACTAGTTCATTCCTAATAGTATTAAATTAATACCAGATTACGTAACTACCACATGTCTCCTCAAATACAATGCTATCTATGATAGGATAATATCTATAGGCCAGTGGGTGCAAAGTCTTGTGGATCCAATGAGAGTGGATGCATTTCCAGGGCTCTGGCTGCCATCAGCGTGACTCCACATGGCTTGTCAACAGGAAAGTGAAGTAGAGAGATAGAATGTGTCCTGCCTCCAGGGAGGAAGAGAGGAAGTTCCCAGAATCCTCAAGAGCAGTCATGCATACAAGGAAGTACCACCAGGCCGTGGCCTGATTGACAGGCTAGACTCCATCCCTCCACTTTTAATATTCTCAAGTTGATGCAAGATTATGCAATCCCCACAAACACCTAACAACAACAATCATAAGTATCTAAGGAGCCCAGGCAGCTTGATGGTTAAGTGTTCAGCTGCTAACTAAAGGATAGTAGTTTGAACCTACCAGTCACCTTGGAGAAATATGTGTCAATATGCTTCTTAAAAGATTTATAACCAGAGAAACCAATTGGAAGTTCTCCTCTGTCCAATAAAACACAAACCAAAACTTACCACCACTGAGTCGATTCCTGCTCATAGTGACTCTATCGGACAGGATACAACTGACCCTTATGAGTTTGTGAGACGGTAACTTTATATGGAAGCAGAAAATCTCATCTCTTGTGGAACAGATGGTGGGTTTGAGTCTCTGATCGTGCAGTTAGCAGCCCAATGCATAACCCAGGATGCCACCACGCTTCCTCTTCCTCTGTTCTGTAGAATTTCCATAAATTAGAATCGACTTTAGAGAGTGGTTTGGGTTGGGTTTTTAATCATAGATCCAAAGCTAAGGAGTCAGGTAATGTTCTGTTGTGATCCAAAAGTTTATATTGGCATTTTTGGAGATAGATCACCAGGCTTTTCTTCCTACTTAGTCTTACTCTGTAAGCAATGCAGAAACTGTGAATTTCCCTGCTGGCATTTGAAATATCTGTGGCATAGCTTCCACATCATAGTGAGATGCAAGACTTAACTGTAGGACAAACTGACAGGAATTTGCACACAAATGTCACAAAAGAGGCTCTAGTTTTTCAGTTAGTAAGATTTGTGAAGTTAAGAGTTTCCTGTGTGAATGATTGGTTAAGAGTGGATCTGTTTGGTCATAACTCAAATGGACCAATAGGTGACATCATGATAAATGAGGAAAAGGCTAAAATTGTCAAGGATCTTGTTTTGTTTGGATCCACAATCAATGTAGTCAACAGATCTAAAGACACCTGCATGGTGTAAATCTGATGCCCAAGACCTCTTCAGAGTGTTGAAAGCAAGGATGTTATTTTGAGGACTAGGGTGTGTCTGACCTAAGCCATAGCATTTTCCATTTTCTCATATGATCTGAAAGTCGGACATTGAAAGTAGGACTGAAGGAGAATTGATGTCTTTGAATAGTGGCACTGGTGAAGAATATTGAAAGTATCCTTAACTTCGAAAAGAACAAACAAATCTGTCTTGGAAGAAGTACAGCCAGAATGCTCCTAAGAAGCAATGATCATGAGACTTCAGTCTTACCTACTTTGGACATGTGGTCAGGAGAGACGAGTCCCTAGAGAAAGACCTCATACTTGGTAAAGCAGACCAAAAGCAAAACCCCCAAAATCTCACTCCCATCCAGTCAATAGCAACTCATTCTTTGGGGAAGTAGTAGAAAGCTTTTTCATTCTCTCACAGAATGGCTGACCTTTCAGATCTCGGTCCAGTGTGCCCCACTACACCCCCAAGGCCCCAGGTAAATGGGCAGTTAACAAAGAAAAAGGCCCTCAGTGAGATGGATTGTCACTGTGGCTGCAACGGGCCAGACATGACAATTGTGAGGATGGTGGAGGGCTGGTAGTGTTTAGTTCTATTGTGAATAAGTTTGCTATGTATGAGAACCAATTTTATGGTGCCTAACAACCACTACAACTACTGCCAGAAACTATATGGTATCTTAAAGTCACTGTTGCAGAAAGGGAACTGTTGGTAGATAGAGGGACGGGAACGCCATTTAGTATGTTATATTTTACTTAATCTGTTTTCAAATGGTACTCAGACCTTCTATATGTTGTGATTCTCAGACAGTCCTTTCTAGTTTATTCTTGCCCCAGAGTATTTTCTTATGAATTTTCCTCTTCAACTTTAATTGTGCCAGGACACATGCCTTTTGTTTAATCCGAATAATTGTATCACATAGTTAGTATTTTGTGAGATCATAGGAGATCACTAGGTCTCCTCATATGAGTGTTTCAACAAACCCAAACACACCACCATCGAATTGACATAGCTTCCTAGGGAGTCTATCTGAAGTGCGGGTGAATCAGTTTCACCCATAGTGACCCATGAACAGTACAACCAAACACTGCCCAGTCCCGCTTCATCCTCACAACTATTGATTGCTGCAGCCATTACATCAATCCACATCCTTGAGTTTCTTTGCTTTTCCCGTGTTATTTCACTTTACCAAGTATGATGTCCTTTCCAGGGACTAGTCTCTCCTGATACCTAGTCCAAAATATGTGACACAAAGAACATAACAAAACATGTTACATGGAAATATGATACAAAATATGTGCTTCCTAGGAACTTTGTGACCGTGCTTCTTCCAGGACAGATTTCTGTGTTCTGTTGGCAGCCCATGGTATTTATTTTATTTTTAAATCATTTTATTGGGGGCTCATACAGCTCTTATCATGACCCATCCATCCATCCTTCCATCCATCCATCCATCCATCCATCCATCCATCCATCCATCCATCCATTGTGTCATGCACTTTCTTTTTATTTTATTTTTTTTAATCATTTCATTAGGGGTTCATACAACTCTTATCACAATCCATACATACATCAATTGTGTAAAGCGCATTTGTACATTCATTGCCCTCA